>NW_023270757.1:8711538-8881844 GCF_011800145.1 Mirounga leonina | reverse complement strand
AAAAACTAAAGGAATTTGCAAACACGAAACCAGCCCTACAAGAAATCTTGAAAGGGGTCCTCTAAGCAAAGAGAGACCCTAAAAGCAACATAGACCAGAAAGGAACACAGACAATATATGGTAACAGTCACCTTACAGGCAATACAATGGTACTAAATTCCTATCTTTCAATAGTTACCCTGAATGTAAATGGGCTAAATGCCCCAATCAAAAGACACAGGCTATCAGATTGGATAAAAAAAAAACAAGACCCATTGATATGCTGTCTGCAAGAGACTCATTTTAGACCCAAAGACACCCCCAGATTGAAAGTGAGGGGGTGGAAGACCATTTACCATGCTAATGGACACCAAAAGAAAGCTGGGGTGGCAATCCTTATATCAGACAAATTAGATTTTAAACCAAACACTATAATAAGAGATGAGGAAGGACATTATATCCTACTTAAAGGATCTATCCAACAAGAAGATCTAACAATTTTAAATATCTATGCCCCTAACATGGGAGCAGCCAATTTTATAGGGCAATTAATAACAAAAGCAAAGAAACACATCAACAACAATACAATAATAGTGGGGGACTTTAACACCCCCCTCACTGAAATGGACAGATCGTCTAAGCAAAAGATCAACAGGGAAATAAAGACTTTAAATGACACACTGGACCCAATGGACTTCACAGACATATTCAGAACATTCCACCCCAAAGCAACGGAATACACATTCTTCTCTAGTGCCCATGGAACATTCTCCAGAATAGATCAGATCCTAGGTCATAAATCAGGTCTCAACCGGTACCAAAAGATTGGGATCATTCCCTGTCTATTTTCAGACCACAATGCTTTGAAACTAGAACTCAATCACAAGAGGAAAGTCGGAAAGAACTCAAATACATGGAAGCTAAAGAGCATCCTACTAAAGAATGAATGGGTCAACCAGCAAATTAAAGAAAAATTTAAAAAAATACATGGAAACCAATGAAAATGAAAACACAACTGTTCAAAATCTTTGGGATGCAGCGAAGGCAGTCCTAAGAGGAAAGTATATAGCAATACAAGCCTTTCTCAAGAAACAAGAAAGGTCTCAAGTACACAACCTAACCCTCCACCTGAAGGAGCTGGAGAAAGAATAGCAAATAAAGCCTAAACCCAGCAGGAGAAGAGAAATCATAAAGATCAGAGCAGAAATCAATGAAATAGAAACTAAAAGAACATTAGAACAGATCAACAAAACTAGGAGCTGGTTCTTTGCAAGAATTAACAAGATTGATAAACCCCTGGCCAGACTTATCAAAAAGAGAAGAGAAATGACCCAAATCAACTAAATCATGAATGAAAGAGGAGAGATCACAACCAACACCAAAGAAATACAAACAATTATAAGAACATATTATGAGCAACTCTATGCCAGCAAATTAGATAACCTGGAAGAAATGGATGCATTCGTAGAGATGTATCAACTACCAAAACTGAACCACAAAGAAATAGAAAACCTGAACAGACCTATAACCACTAAGGAAATTGAAGCAGTCATCAAAAATCTCCCAAAAAACAAAAGCCCAGGGCCAGATGGCTTCCCAGGGAAATTCTACCAAACATTTCAAGAAGAATTAATACCTATTCTTCTGAAACTGTTCCAAGAAATAGAAACGGACGGAAAACTTCCAAACTCATTTTATAAGGCCAGCATTCCCTTGATCCCAAAACCAGACAAAGACCCCATCCAAAAGGAGAATTACAGACCAATATCCCTGATGAACATGGATGCCAAAATTCTCACCAAAATACTAGCCAATAGGATCCAACAGTACATTAAAAGGATTATTCACCATGACCAAGTAGGATTTATCCCTGGCCTGCAAGATTGGTTCAAAATCCGCAAATCAACCAATGTGATGCAATACATTAACAAAAGAAAGAACAAGAATCATATGATCCTCTCAATAGATGCAGAAAAAGCTTTTGACAAAGTACAGCATCCTTTCTAGACAAAACTCTTCAGAGTATAGGCATAGAGGGTACATACTTCAATATCATAAAAGCCATCTCTGAAAAACCTACAGCGAATTTCATTCTCAATGGGGAAAAACAGAGCTTTCCCCCTAAGGTCAGGAACGCGGCAGGGATGTCCACTATCACCACTGCTATTCAACATAGGATTGGAAGTCCTAGCCACAGCAATCAGACAACAAAAAGAAATCAAAGCATCCAAATAGGCAAAGAAGAAATCAAACTCTCCCTCTTTGAAGATGATATGATGCTTTATGTGGAAAACCCAAAGGCTCCACCCCAAAACTGCCAGAGCTCATACAGGAATTCAGTCAAGTGGCAGGATATAAAATCAATGCACAGAAGTGAGTGGCATTCCTCTACACCAACAACAAGACAGAAGAAAGAGAAATTAAGGAGTCGATCCCATTTACAATTGCACCCAAAACCATCAGATAACTAGGAATAAATCTAACCAAAGAGGCAAAGGATCTGTACTCAGAAAATTATAAAAACTCATGAAGAAATTGAGGAAGACACAAGGAAATGGAAAAATGTTCCATGCTCATGGATTGGAAGAACAAATATTGTGAAGATGTCAATGCTACCTAGAGCAATCTACACATTCAATGCAATCCCCATCAAAATACCATCCACTTTTTTCAAAGAAATGGAACAAATCATCCTAAAATTTGTATGGAACCAGAAAAGACCCCGCATAGCCAGAGGAATGTTGTAAAGGAAAAGCAAAGCTGGCGGCATCACAATTCCGGACTTCCAGCTCTATTACAAAGCTGTCATCATCAAGACAGCATGGTACTGGCACAAAAACAGACACACAGATCAATGGAACAGAATAGAGATCCCAGAAATGGACCCTCAACTCTATGGTCAACTCATCTTTGACAAAGCAGGAAAGAATGTCCAATGGAACGAAGACAGTCTCTTCAACAAATGGTGTTGGGAAAATTGGACAGCCACATGCAGAAGAATGAAACTGGACCATTTCCTTACACCACACACAAAAATAGACTCCAAATTGTTTAAAGACCTCAATGCGAGACAGGAGTCCATCCAAATCCTAAAGGAGAACACAGGCAGCAACCTCTTTGACCTCAGCCGAAGCAACTTCTTCCTAGAAACATCGCCAAACGCAAGGGAAGCAAGGGCAAAAATGAACTATTGGGACTTCATCAAGATAAAAACTTTTGCACAGCAAAGGAAACAGTGAAGAAAACCTAAAGACAACCGACAGAATGGGAGAAGATATTTGCAAATGACATATCAGATAAAGGGCTAGTATCCAAAATCTATAAAGAACTTATCAAACTCAACACCCAAAGAACAAAGATTCCAATCAAGAAATGGGCAGAAGACATGAACAGACATTTTTCCAAAGAAGACATCCAAATGGCCAACAGACACATGAAAAAGTGCTCAATATCGCTCGGCATCAGGGAAATCCAAATCAAAACCTCAATGAGATACCACCTCAGACCAGTCAGAATGGCTAAAATTAACAAGTCAGGAAACGACAGATGTTGGCGGGGATGTGGAGAAAGGGGAACCCTCCTACACTGTTGGTGGGAATGCAAGCTGGTGCAGCCACTCTGGAAAACTGTATGGAGGTTCCTCAAAAAGTTGAAAATAGAGCAACCATATGATGCAGCAATTGCACTACTGGGTATTTACCCCAAAAATACAAAAGTAGGGATTTGAAAGGGTACGTGCACCCCGATGTTTATAGCAGCAATGTCCACAATAGCCAAACTGTGGAAAGATCCAAGATGTCCATCGACAGATGAATGGATAAAGAAGAAGTGGTATATATATACAATGGAATATTATGCAGCCATCAAAAGGAATGAGATCTTGCCATTTGCAACGATGTGGATGGAACTGGAGGGTATTATGTTGAGCGAAATAAGTCAAACAGAGAAAGACATGTTTCATATGATCTCACTGATATGAGGAATTCTCAATCACAGGAAATAAACTTAGTGTTGCTGGAGTGGGGGGTGGGGTGGGAGGGAAGGGGTGACTGGGTGATAGACACTGGTGTTGGTATGTGCTCTGGTAAACGCTGTGAATTGTGCAACACTGTTGACTCTCAGATCTGTACCTCTGAAACAAATAATGCAATATATGTTAAGAAAAAAAAAAAGAAGAAGAAGAAGAAGAATGTAGCAGGAGGGGAAGAATGAAGCGGGGGAAATCAGAGGGGTAGACAAACCATGAGAGACGATGGACTCTGAAAAACAAACTGAGGGTTCTAGAGGGGAGGGGTGTGGGAAGATGGGTTAGCCTGGTGGTGGGTATTGAGGAGGGGACATTCTGCATGGAGCACTGGGTGTTATGCACAAACAATGAATCCTGGAACACTACATCTAAAAGTAATGATGTAATGTATGGGGATTAACATAAGAATAAAAAAAAAGAAAATAAAAGCTTATCCATGTACTTTGCATTTTTAGCAGGTATGTCGTATAACAAGAAAGTCGTGGATAAACAAATTGCAAGTTCAAAGAGTATAGGATTTTAAAATGTTTTCAAAATTATAAGATCAAATCTAAAGTAATTATCATAAAAATGGAAAAAAATAGAACTTGTTTAAAAATCAAAATATTTGCTGCTAATTTATTGAGAAATATGAATTATATGCTTTTTAACATGTAACAAATGTATTGTTCATTGTAATGAACAAAGAAAAATAAACATCAATATTAGCATCCACAACGCTAAATATGCACTAAAAGGACCTTGTTCAAATGTTATTTTAAGGTAGTCCATAATATACTAATGCAAAGTGATACATTTTATTTCATCAGTTTATAATTCTATAAACCTATAATTCAATGCTCTGGTCCTGGTTTTCACTTTACTGTGGATACTATTTAAATCTACTTCTTATTTTTCCTGATGCTTAAGGCATTTTAATGAAATAATGTTATAAATATACAAGCTATTTTATAGTCAAAAATCAGTGAATAAGGGCACCTGCCCGGCTCAGTTGTTAAGCATCTACCTTTGGCTCAGGTCATGATCCCAGAGTCCTGAGATCGAGCCCCACATCGGGCTGTCTGCTCTGCAGGAAGCCTGCTTCTCCCTCTCCCACTCCCCCTGCTTGTGTTCCCTCTCTCGCTGTGTCTCTCTTTGTCAAATAAATAAATAAAAATCTTTAAAAAAAATCAGTGAATAAATGCACTCATTCTCCTTATCAATGTCCTATGTCATTCCCAAATACCTTTCTCTGAAGTAGCTTGAGCTTGCTATTTACCTCATTTCACCAATTATGCATTTAAAATATATTTTCACATACATATGTCTATCTATAAACAGTGCATATTATAGCTATAGTTTTTTAAAATATGCAAGTGGTGTAATAGGCACAAGTTATATTTCAACCTTATTTCCTCACTCACATCAGTTGTTTTTAAAATATAATCATACTAATGTCAGTTTCTAGCAAACTATATAGCTATTAGTGAAAATAATCGCTATTTTCACTGTCAATGAAAACAACAAAGAATGCTAGGTAAAACAAAATGAATAAAGGAAAACAACAATAAAGCTTCAAATGTGTATGTTCTGGCAAGATAGTTAGAAATCTTGACTCTAAAAAATAAAATTGAAAAAAAAGCAAGAATCTAGACATTTAATAAGAGCACTGAAACCATTCTTCATTTGTAATGTATTTGTGTAACCCTAGTAAATGTGACTTTAACTTTTCACATGTTAAAGATCAAAGAAGACAGGGATATTAAGCCTTGATCCCACTTAAGGTCCTTAGCAAGTCCAGCTGGGAAACATGCGCATGAATTTGAGATCCCAAAGGACTATGCATTCAGTTGAGAGTAATTTTAAATTAAATTTAAATTAAATAAACAATTTACTATGAGGGAAGAACAATGATAGTTGCACTTTTAGAGCTGTGGTTAAGAGGGCAGATATGATCCATAAATAGATAGTCTTCTAAAAATATATAATTACCATATGAATGCACATATTAATAGTATCAACTCATAGTACCTTGGCATTATGAACACCTCAAAAATATCTAAAGCCAAAATCCCATTTCAAATTAGAGTCAGGAGTAGTAATGCTTGCAAATAGCAAGCACAAGCTACATTTAATATTGTCAGGAAATCTCACCTTTTCCAAAGTTTAATACTTCCCACCAATCCCCATAATAAATATGAAATTACCTTCTAAAAATCACTGAAAATGACTGAAAGCAGTATCAGATCAACAAGATCTTAGATATTTGAATTATAAGACATAAAATAGAAAGTATTAGTCAAATATTAAGTAGGGCTTAAATCACAAGTGAAGAGAAAGGAACTATAAAACATTAATAAAGAAATTTACAAAATAATAAAATAGAACTATACATATCTTAAATAATTAAAAATTAGTGGACTTAATGAGAGTTTTGACACGATTGGAAGGAGAGTTAATAAGTGAACAAAACAGGGACGCCTGGGTGGCTCAGTCAGTTAAGCGTCTGCCTTCGGTTCAGGTCATGATCCCAGGGTCCTGGGATCAAGCCCAACATCGGGCTCCTTGCTCGGCAGGAAGCCTGTGTCTCCCTCTGCCTGCTGCTCCCCCTGCTTGTGCTCTCTTCTCTCACTCTCTGACAAATAAATAAGTAAAATCTTTAAAAAACTTAAAAAGAAGCTTAATTAAAAAAATGGCAAAACAAGAAGATGAAGACAACAAAGATTTAGAATGTCTAAAATCAAAGTTATGGAGTAAAAACGAGAATGGAAAATAAATATTCCATGAGATAATGGCTGAGAATTTTCCAAAACTAAGGAAAGCCAACAACTCTTAAATTTCAGAAACCCAATGAATTAATTTAAGTAGGAGAAATAAAGCATAATAATAATTCTACTTCACTCAGAATAGTGAAACTCAAAACAGCAAAGAGTAGACAAAATATATTCGAAATAGCTCAGTAGAAATAGATTATTTTTTTTAAATGGCTTTTTTTTTTAGAGTGAGAGCTAATGTCAAAACAAAAATTCCACCAGACAAAGCTGAACACATAAGGAAGACTTTATTCATAGCTATTTCAATAGGAGAGAGAGATCAGAATGAAGTATGAATTTAGCTCTGATGAACCAAAAGAAACACTGTTAGTTTTTAAGAGTTGGGGTGAGGGGGAGAACAAGACCACCTGTGTTTGCTAAGTGACTGTACTCAAAGGAAAAGTAAACTTCCTCATACTTTCATGATAGGAGGTAGTGTTATAATGTGAAGTAACTTGCCAGTGACAGCTAGGTTCCTACCCTCTCACAAAAACCTGGAGGTTATCCTTAATGATTATATTAGAAAAAGATATTTCCCAGGTCCTTGAGAAAAACACTTCTGGGTGGTAAAATTGGCAGGTGGCCTTTAAATAGTTTTACATCTCAAAGGGGACAGCTAAAGAACTTATTATGACAGGTTTTCTAAAGTAAATGCTTTTAAAAAAGGCAAGTGAGGGGCTATCCAACAGGAAGAAGCCCATCTAAAATGTAGTCCAGCTGAGAGGAACATGGAAGCAAATTTGGTCACACGTTTATTTCCTGGACTAATGTGGAAAACAGCACCTTAATGTTTTTGGAAGTTAAAGAGGAGAATCCTTATGAGCCAGCATCATGGAAGGAATTTTTAAGAAGATACAAGAGCACAAACAACTGTTAAAACAAAAATTAGAGAATCGACAAACCAAAATACCTTAAGAAATTTTGTTCATCGGCAGTCACCTGGAAGAAAATCAAAATACCCACTACTGAAAAAAGAATTCCACCATATATAACCTATAAAGAATTTTCATCCAGGGATTAAGTATTTCAAAATAACTATGGAATAAAATGATCAAAGTAAAATGGCCAAAACCAACCTCCCCAGAAGAAGAAATAGGAATTACCAATAAAAACAGGAAAAAGATGTTCAAACTTAACAGGTATCTCAGAAATATAATTAAAACTGAAATGAGACACTTTGGACCTAATGAAAGAATTTTAAAAAGTGAAAACTTTGACAGTACCAAATATTAGCATGAATGTGTACTCCGTTGTTGTTGGGTGTAAGCCCTGCAGAAGATAATTTGACCTTAGCTTCTAAAGTTAAAGATACACATGCCCTAAGGTCCAGCAGTTCTTCTCTGAATGTATACCCTAAGAACACCTTTGCGTACATGCACCAGCAGAGTTTACATGAATGTACTGGCAGAGGCATTTATGAACATGGAAATTTTTTTTATGGTATAGCCTATGGAGAGGGAGCAAAACAACAACACCAAAAATAATTCCCTAGAGAACACAGGTGTGTTGGATTAAAATATATATATTTATATCCATAAATATATATATATATTAGTATCCAATATATATAAAGAACTTATAAAACTCAACTCCCCCAAAAAACAAATAATTCAATTAAAAAATGGGCAGAAGACATGAATAGACATTTTTCCAAAGAAGACATACAGATGGCCAACAGACCCATGAAAAGATGTTCAACATCACTGGTCATTAGGGGGATACAAATCAAAACTACAATGGGGTATCACCTCATACCTGTCAGAATGGCTAAATTAACAACGCAAGAAGCAACAGGTTTTGGTGAGGATATGGAGAAAGGGGAACCCTCTTACACTGTTGGTGGGAATGCAAACTGGTATGGCCACTGTGGAAAAGAATATGGAGGTTCCTCAAAAAGTTAAAAATAGAACTACCTTATGATCCAGCAATTGCACTACTAGGTATTTACCCAAAGAATACAAAAATACTAATTCAAAGTGATACATGCACCTGGATGTATATAGCTGCATTATCAACAATAGGCAAATTACTGAAAGAGACCAAATGTCCGACAACTGATGAATGGATAAAGAAGTGGTATATATACAGAATATATATATATATATGTATATATATATATATATATATATATGAGATATATATATGAATATATATTTAGAATGCGTATGAATATATATTTGGAATATATATGGATATATATGAAATATATATGAATATATGGAATACACATATTAATATATATGGAATATTCATATACCACTTCTTTATATATATGTGTGTATATATATATATGTATATATATATGGAATATTATTGCCATAAAATGAATGAAATTTTGCCATTTGCAATGATTTGGATGGAGCTAGAAAGTATTATACTAAGCAAAATAAGTCAGTCAGAGAAAAACAAATGTCATGATTTCACTTATATGTGGAATTTAAAAAACAAAACAAATGATCATAGGGGGAAAAAAGAGAGAAGCAATCCAAGAAACAGACTCTTAACTATAGAGAACAAAGTAATAGTTACAGAAGGGAGGTGGATGGGGGGATGGGTTGGATGGGTGATGGGTATTAAGGAGGGCACTTGCTGTAGTGAGCACTGGGTGTTGTATGTAAGTGTTGAATCACTAAATTGTACACCTGAAACTAATATTACGGTGTATGTTAACTAACTGGAATGTAAGTTAAAAAATATATATATATATATATATATATATATATATATATATATATAATTTACAGTGAGTTTCAGAAATTTTAAATATTTAATCAAAAATTAAGAGTCGAATATGTCAACTCATAATTTATATTGACAATAGAAAGTCATGTATATGTCACATTGACTCACATCTTTATATCCATGCTGAAAGATGACTTGGTTGAGGAGAAACAATGCCATTAAGTGATCACAGAAGAACCATTTACATACATTTTGGTAAACCATAATTCTTTGAAATTCAGTGAGAAAAGGAAAAAAAATAACTGATTTTTGAAGAATAGAGAAACAATTTATCGTTACAGTCTAAACTGAATGAGAAAGTCATGGGTTGTCCAAAATAAAAGAAAAAATATAGGTGGTACTTCTAAAACTTTGTGGATATATCAGAATGGCTGTTAAAATAGATCTAAACTCAATGTTTTAAATTGTGTTATACATTATACTTATATGGATATTGAAAATCAGGACATTTACATAGTAGATGTAAATCTAGTTCAGGAAATGTATCTCAGTCTGAATTGCAGGCAACTTGTAGAGTGCAGGAGGTCCTAGGGTTGGAAGAGCTAGGGGCAGAGTGGGTGGATAGGAAATGCTTTACATTTCCTGGGGTAAGATAATGGGGACATAATAGGTCCTCAAAACAAGATAGAAAATGGATGACCCCGCTGCTTGAGAATGAGACAGCCACACACTTAAAGCGGTCACAGTAGCACTGAGATTGGTGAGTAATCTTTCAATGACTTGAGCCACAAAAAAAAAAAAATAAAATAAAAATTTAAAAAATCCAAACCAATCAACAAATAAAATGTCCAGCAGTGATAATTAGGAAAGAAGGGACTTGTTAGCTTCAAGATCATTTTCAGAGGTAGAAAAGAAAGAAGAGAGAGAGAGGAAGGAGGGAAGGAAGGAAGGAAGGAAGCAAGCAAAACATTCACAACATCTCTATTGTGGCAGAGTAAGGGAATATGTAATCTACCTCAAGGAAATAAGAATATGAGGAGCAGGGGGAGGCATAACATGATTTTACTAATGAAGATACAGTGCCAGGTAAGAGAAAGATGGTGCTAATGATAATAGTATCTAATGATTGATTCTGATGTGCCAGTTGATAAGGCACATAATGATTTTTCTCATTTAATTTTTTAAACAACTATAAGATAGATATAAGTGTTACTCCCATTTTAAAGATAAGAAAATTGAGGTAAAATTTGTATTATTTGTCCAGGGCAAACAGTCATACCAGCTGGAGATGGAATTTGAAACTGTGTTCCATGACTATTAAGCACAATACAATAAAAACTATTATTAAATAAAGATCTGCTCTCTTAACTTTTCTGGGGAGGCTGGGGTCAGGGAAACATGAGATATAATGTATTCAATGGATATGGACTGTAGGACAGTTAAAAATTTGTTTATTTAATTAGACATGAGTCTACAGTTTAAATACATGCTAATAGGGGTGCCTGGGTGGCTGAGTCATCAAGCGTCTGCCTTTGGCTCAGGTCATGATCCCCTGGGATTGAGCCCCACATTGGGCTCCCTGCTGAGCAGGGAGCCTGCTTCTCTTTCTCCAGCTCTTCCCTGCTTGTGTTCCCTCTCTCACTGTCTCTCTCTGTCAAATAAATAAGTAAAATCTTTAAAAAAATAAATATATGCTAATAGAAGGTTCTGTAGTACATGTTGAATAAATATTATCAAAGTTTATGGTTATCCTCATAAGTTTGTAAAGATAGATATTAACACTTTAAGTTTTCATTTCATAAATTTTCATTTGATAAAACCCTCTGTACTTTCTCAATGTCATACTCTGAATCCCAACAATTTCCTTATGCTCGAAGCACAGCCTCTGAACTGCTAATTTAAGAAAGCTTGTGTGCAGGGTACACTGGAAGAGAGAGGGGCTTCTTTTTTTTTTTTTTTTAGACTCTTAAATTGCTCTGACCTTTTGAATGAATCTCTGCCTTGTTTTAAAGAATCAGTGAAATCTGATCAGAAGGATTCTCAAAGTCTGTTAAGTGAAGCAATTAATTTTGCATCATTGCACTACCTGATATATTATTAGCAGTCATTTTCCACAAATACTGTCAGTATGAAGGAGTTTCACTATGAGCCTCCATTCTCTGCATCCAATAGCATTTCTACCTCACTCAGCAGAATAGAGATAAACTTAATAGTAAATGTTCTTGAATGGGGAGTAGTTACTCCATAAAAATGTCAGTGTTCCAAGTTTCTGTGACATTTCTGATCACCATTTTTCAGTTGCTAGAATGTTTATTACAAACTCTTTATCTTTAAGAAAATCCAGTGATGCAGACAATTATCATACAATTTGTTATTTCACTAGAGAATCCCTTAAGAGGTAGTCTGTCTATAGAAGATCAATTATAAGTTGTGACATAAAATTTTTTAAAAGTTCTAACATGGTGGTGTAAAGAAAATATTTAACTTTTTTTTTCTTACTTCCTTACCTCCAAAGGAAACTTCACTTATCTTTGCCAGAGGATTTGAACTCTTGTTCAAAACATTTTACATCTGAGAAGGGATACTAATCAATTCTCAACACCTTCCTGAGAAGAGAAGGGTCAAAAAAAAAGAGATTATTCTCATATCAGGAGCAGCCACTCCTATTGCTAGTATGTCCCACAGTAACTAATACTACTAAGTCAAAATGAATTGACCCTAGAAAGTTTTAAAAGAATGTACAATATGTCAGATGTTTCCCCAAAGGACATGAGATTCCCAGTCTGGGATTCTCCCAGTTCTCTGTGTGAGGACAAGTACAAAAGGGAGGAGTGGTAAAAGAATGATTTAGAGAGATAAGAAATTCAGACAGAAAATAACAATATAGCTTGGGATTCTCTGGAAAATGTAGGAAGAAAAAAAATTTGATAAATGCATTAAGTGTCTCTAAGGATTTCTCATTCCTTTTTTTTTTAAGATTTTATTTATTTATTTGACAGAGAGAGAGACAGTGAGAGAGGGAACACAAGCAGGGGGAGTGGGAGAGGGAGAAGCAGGCTTCCAGCAGAGCAGGGAACCCGATGCGGGGCTCGATCCCAGGACCCCAGGATCATGACCTGAGCCAAAGGCAGACGTTTAACGACTGAGCCACCCAGGGGCCTTCTCATTCCCTTTTTCAGAAGTTTACACTCCTGTGCTTAAAATAATATCTATTGAAGACATTATGGAAACTTCAATTACAATTTTGTATCATCTTTTCTATTGGGGGCAGACTAGACAAATTATTTATTCATGATGATCTGCTTTTCACCTTCTGTAATCTGAAGGGCATGCTCATCAGTTGTTGAGAAAAGGAATTTTTAGAATCTTGGGAGGAGAGCTTATTCTTCAATGTAGTATACACTTCAGTTCTTATCTGTAATCTCGAAACAAAATGGAAATTTCTTGCAACAGACAAATCTTACATATAACAGAAAGATATGAGCAGGTAAAGGACTTCAATTATTGGAGTTTCAAGATGAATGAGAACTGTGATGGCTCTTGAGTGCTCTGGAGATGGATGATAATATTTCAATCACAAGGATATCAATGAAAAAGAGAAGGAAAGACGGCTTGAGGGAGCATATATAGCTCACCATGGAAATGAAAGATGAAAAAATATAACAGAGAACTCTAGGACAGTGAACTTGTCACAAAAAACAAGTACAGAAGACACACTTATTTTCTAACAGTTATAGTAGAAAAAAGGAGTGGGGAGAACAGACATTTTATGAAAGGGAATAAGAGCTGTTATATATTTGCTAGGTCTTACAGGAAAAAGAGATCAAGGACATAGTATTAAAACTTTGGGTTTCAATTAATAATATTCATGAATCAAATACTTCCTCATAACTAGAAGCCATAAGGTTTTATAACTTTCAAATTAATTTTAAAATATAGCCTTTATAACAAAATTTTTTTTCAGGCATCAGATTTATAACTTAAAAAATGAAAACTGTATATCTTTACATTTCCTCCCTTCCAAAATATCTCATTGAAATTATGTTAATTACATGCAAAGAGGAATAAACATATAACAGAACTGATAACTGAAAGTGACTTGGGTTATTGTGGACCAGCAACAGATACATTAAGAACAAAGTATGAGAGAGAGAAAAGGAAAAGGGATAAGCCAAAATAGAAAACATTGCAACTAAAATATATACTTAATAAGGCAGCTTCAAAGGTTGGTCTTTTCTTACTGGCAGATCCCTGAGAGTGATTAAGACCTAAATCAGATAGCATAGACAGCTGGAGTAGGCTGTAGTTTAATAATGAGTTTAAATAATTTGTTCCGTACATACGGAATAGAGTTTCATATTAGTTTCTCATCCCTGTGCTCATAGAGAAATCTTAAGTATTACATAGGAACCCAGGATAAAAAATGCTATCTGGTCTCTTAAGAAATTGAATCATCTTTTAAGGAAATGCAAAAACATATCTTAGAATTTTTAAAGAAATGTATTTTTCAGGGATAGAATAAAAATAATTCTGGCACATAAATTTAAAATAAATTTCCAGTGTAGAGAACAGAAAAAAAGATGAAGTGGTGAGAATAATCAGAAAAATAACAGATAGAGGGGATCAATCCAGAATACCCTATATTCAAGTAACAAAATTTCTATTAAAAAGAAAGAAGAATAGAGAAAATGGTGGCACAAGAGGGAGACAAGCAGAGCAATTATATATAAAAAATAATAATACAAACTTTTGAGAAGTGAATAGATTTATTTATAGAATTATGTGCCTATTGAGTATGAAGCAGAATGGAAGAATGTCCGCACCTAGAAAGAGTCTTGTGGAACTTCCTTATATCAAAAGTATAGATAGAATTCTTAAAGTTTCCAGAATCAAAGATTCGTTTGCCTAAAAAGAAATAGTTGAGCTGACATTAGATATCATCAGTAGCACTGGATACCAGAGAAGATGCAGAACAGCCAGACTGTCATCCACCTGTTGAGGTGTGTGTCCTTAAAGAAGTTATTTAACCTGTCTGTGCCTTAAGAGACTAGAATACATTTGACTTTGAGCTTTGAAAGGCAAAGTTTTAGTGACAAGGATTATGAAATTAAGAACCAATGAGGATCGGGCGCCTGGGTGGCTCAGTTGGTTAAGCGACTGCCTTTGGCTCAGGTTATGATCCCGGAGTCCTGGGATTGAGTCCCACATCGGGCTCCCGGCTCGGCGGGGAGCCTGCTTCTCCCTCTGACCCTATCCCCTCTCATGCTGTTTCTCTCTCTCTCTCTCTCTCAAATAAATAAATAAATAAAATCTTAAAAAAAAAAAAGAACCAATGAGGATCATTAAAAAAAAAAAAAAAAGGTAAGTCTCACATTGTTTTAAAAACATTGGAACAAAATTTAAATGTGATTTAAGAGAAAATGATTTCTAACATAACATTTCTATCATAAAGAAATGATAAAAACATTGAATGTAACTGTGTCAACTACCCACAAATATGATGGAAAAGAAACAAAATATCCTCCTTATTAAAATGAGGTAATTTTTTGAAAACAGAAGTAAGTTCCAATTATAGTTTTGTATCATAGTGGAGGCATAGTAAGAACTCCTTGGAAAGTATTGAGCAGGAGGCAGTGTGGGTAAGAGCGGGAAAAGAGAAACAACATTCATTTTATGTAAATCTATAAATTTAAGCCAGTATGTTTGAAAATTTCCTGGATACAGCAAATCTACATCACGGGTGTGATTAAGCTCATAGGTTGGATAAATTACCTTTATGCCTAATTTGCTTCATTTTTTCTAAGATTATTTATTTACTTATTTGAGATAGAGAGAGAGTATGATCAGGGGAGGAGCAGAGGGAGAGGGAAAAGCAGACTCCCCACTGAGCAGGCAGCCAATGCGGGGCTCAATCCCAGGATCTTGAGATTATGACCAGAGCTGAAGGCAGACGCCTGACTGAGCCACCCAGGTGCCCCCTAATTTGCTTCATTTTGATTAAATTACTTTCATGAAGAAATTACCATTGGGTATAAAGTGAAATGAAAAGCCACTCTCATGGTACTCTGGGTAATTTGGTCACTCTGGAAGTGGTCTAGGCTATTAAAATGATTTCTCTTCTTCTATAACATCCCAGGAAGACTATGCATGACCCAAAGTTAGAGTTTAACACTCAACAATTACATTAACATAATTACCATCTTATAAGCAATTTTTTGTTTTGTATTTGAGTCACTCTAAGTACCAACAGCAGATGGCTCAATTGCATTTATAAACCTAAAGTAACTGTGGGAATGCAAACTGGTACAGCTAATCTGGAAAACAGTATGGAGGTTCCTCAAAGAATTAAAAATAGAACTGCCCTATGACCCAGCAAATGCACTATTCGGCATTTATCCAAAGGATACAAACATAATGATTCGAAGGGGCACATGCACCCTAATGTTTATAGCAGCAATGTCCACAATAGCCAAAATATGGAAAGATCCCAGATGTCCATCAACAGATGAATGGATAAAGAAGATGTGATATATAAATATATATCTATATATCTGTATATCTATATATATCTATATATATGGAATGGAATATTACTCGGCCATCAAAAAGAATGGAATCTTGCCATTTGCAACAACATGGATGGAACTAGAAGATATTATGCTAAGTGAAATAAATCAGTCAGAGAAAGACAAATACCATGTGATTGCACTCATATGTGGAATTTTAGCCACATTTTCATTAGTTTGATGACAATAACACAGTCAGGTTTATTATCCTCCAACATATGGACATAGGGGAAGGGAAGGAAAAATAAGATAAGATAAAAACAGAGAGAGAGATAAACCATGAGACTCTTAACTATAGGGAGCAAACTGAGGGTTGCTGGAGGAGGTGTAGGTTGGGGATGGGGTAATTGGGTAATGGGCATTAAGGAGGGTACTTGATGTAATGAGCACTGGGTATTATATGAAACTGATGAATCATTAAATTCTACTCCTGAAACTAATGATACACTATCTGTTAACTAAATTGAATTTAAATAAATAAAAATAAATAAATAAATATAAATAAATAAACCTAAAGTAAATATTCCATACCTTGACATTATAAATGTAACAACATAACAAGTACAATTTAAGTAGAGGGAGAGCTAAGGTAGGGTCTGGTAAAGGAGCCCGTTTCTTAGCCTTTCAAGAAGGAAAAAATGGTATGGCCTATATGTAATATCTAAAGAAATAGAAATTTAGATACACTTACAGAAAGGAAAACAACAAATAAAAAAAACTAAAAGTAAACATCTAATTAAAAAAAACTTGGAAAAGTCATAGAGCAGGGAAATTTTGGATGCCATATGAGGGTTATTAAGTACCATATTTTTAAATGTGGAACTAGACTATATTCTACTTAAAACTGATTAATTAAAAAGTGGCAAATAATTTTTTAACTGGTGCAAAAGTGCAAAATGCCTTCCAGATGATCCCAAACCAAAAAAGCATTAAAAGTGGTCATTTTGGGGCAAGCCTAGACCTAATCATTGAGGAGCCCAGGACAAGAAGACACATACCTGCATTAAAATAATTTACATTTATTAAATTAAAGATAAACTGTTAAATAAAATATAATCAATTCTTCTACATTAACTAATAATAGCTTTATAACAAAACAAAACAAAAAGGAAGAAGAAATTCATCAATCAACCTAGGCAATGAACTCATTTATTACTGTGTCTGTCTCATTGTTATGTTGATAAGTTGGTAGTATTTTATGCAATAAAATGGAGACCCATATAATTCACAAAGTATTACATATATTTCCTAAAATTCCATCTAATGATGTGAGTAAAATCGCTTCATGCAAGATTTTAATATAACTGCCGTTTTACTGTGGGTGAAGCCAAATTAAACAAATTTTTTGAGTCTGTGTAGTTTTCACAAAGTATTTTTTAAATAATTATTTCAATTTGGAGAAATTTTCATTCTGCTGAGGCGGCAACAACTGATGTTAATTACATTTTAAAGCAATACTTAGAAGCTGAAATAAAGCTTCCACTCATGTTAGAACATTGGAACAGAATCTGTCCTAGATGCTCTACGTGTTCACCTAATTCCCCTTTTCTGCTCTTTATATCTACCCAGTAACAACTCGCACACGTCCCCTTTTCTGGTGAATTGCCCATGACCAAATGATAGCTACCTTGCCTGGTTGGACACACCGACTCCTCCACCTCCATCCGCAGCCAACTAGGGCTTGTACAGAAGGCCAGTCCCTTGTCACAAAGTGGGGCTAACTGTGGTGCTGTCCGTGCTGCTGAGATCACCTTCTTACTACCTTTTGGCATCCTGCCTCATCCAATTTTCCTCACTCCCCTCATCTGGAAAATAGCATTCAACATACCACTTGAACAAAAATCTCCACCTGAGCCTGCTTCTAAGAGATGTAACTTAAATCAGGGTCTAATATGATAAATTATCATCACAGATAAATTTAGACTATTTTAATTTTATGTATAACTTACCATTTTCATATCATATATCCCGATCTTCACTTTTTTTTTTTTTTTTAAGATTTTATTTGTTTATTTGGGAGAGAAAGATAGCATGAGCAGTGGAGAGGGGCAGAGAGAGAGGGATAAGAAGTCTCCCTCCTGAGCCAGGTGCCCCACACAGGTCTCGATCCCAGGACCCTGGGATTATGACCTGAGCCAAAGGCAGATGCTTAACCAACTGAGCCACCCAGGCAACACTTCACTGTTGTTTTTTTTTTTTAAGATTTTATTTATTTATTTGACAGAGAGAGACACAGCGAGAGAGGGAACACAAGCAGGGGGAGTGGGAGGGGGAAAAGCAGGCGTCCCGCAGAGCGGGGAGCCCAATGCAGGGCTCGATCCCAGGACCCTGGGATCATGACCTGAGCCGAAGGCAGACGCTTAACAACTGAGCCACCCAGGCGCCCCTTCTTCACTGTTTCTTAAAACAACATATAGATCTATAAAGGAAGGTAAAAAATAATCATGTAAAATAAAAATAATAATAAAAATATAATTTTTAAAATTTATAATTTTAAATTAAAATTTATAATTTAAAAAATAATTAAAAATAATATGTAAAATATCACACTTGTTACATCTGGTCCTAAGGGGTACAACTATTTAAGATTGCGGTTTCCTGTTATTAGCAACAGTTGATAATGGTGTCCTAAATGGTGAGTACCTCTGCAACAACTAAATGGAACGTGAAAGATATTAAAAAAGGATGCCCAGTGTAAGATGGAACCATGCTTACAGTTAGATTCCCTGAACAAAATGCCATTTGAGATGATATTTTTTCAAGGAATAGGTGAACATTTTACGATTCTGACATAATAACTGAGATAATGAGGAATACATAAAAAGAAATTTGCCATGGAATCTCAGGATGCACATAGGATGCACATATGATGCTTTGCTATAATGATTTAGGATAAGAAAAATGACTAGATTCAATGGACATGTCTGTTTTAAAAATGAATTAGGCTATTTTTCAGAAGTTTTTGACTTATACTGTATTTTCAGAAGACCATGGTTAAAGGAAAAGCTAGTAGATTGAGATTTTGGAGACCTTAGTATCCTGCTCTAATTTTCTTATATACTTCTATGCCCTTAGGCAAATCAATGTCTCAAAGACAACCAGGAAGAACATACTGCCTACCACCTCCGGGCCAATCTCCTGTGTGTGAGTGAGCAGGCAGGTGATTGTATCATTGGAAATGGATCAGAGTTGCCAAAAATGCATCAAATTGGCTACATAATAAAAAACAATTACATATGTGTTATTCAGAAACACAAAAAAAATGCCAATAATTTTTTTAAAGTTAGTAACCTACCCCTCTGGTCCACACATTTATCCCTGTCATCATGGCTTCAAGGTCTTAGACTTTAAGGCTACTGTCACACCTGTCACATCTGTATGTCTACAGAACCACAGTATATTCAAAGATCTGCCATCTCTCAAGAGATATGGTATCATAAAACATCTCATAAATGTATTATATCAAATTACTTTTCACTTATTTTCAGTTCTTTCCCAAACAGGTTAAAAATAAATTCTTTTTTCGTACAGTTTCTTGAATTTATCTCTGATTTACTCTCACTGGTTATGGTTTCCTTCAAAATTCTTAATAAAAGCACAGAAAACTCCTTTATAAAGAGGTTTGAGTGTATAGTAAATCAAATAGTGAAATACTACAATCCGTAGGAGATGTTTAAAATAATCAGGTATGCCCCAGAAATGAGATTTGATTGAATGAATCTTAGCATAGATTTGATTCAAAAAAGAGCAGACATATAATTTGCAGGTCTTTCGTTGGCCTAGAATTCAGTATATTTCACACAAGAGATTCTCTGCTATAAGTGTGTTTCGATGAGATTAGTTCATGAGTGGGGAAAAAAATTGACTTGGATCACAAATATTCAAAAAAAAAAGGAATTTTTGCCCATTTAAGCCATTCAAATCCACAGGGAGTTAGTCACATTTTCATTAGTTTGATGACAATAACACAGTCATGTTTATTACCCTTAAAGCTCGATATGCCCAGTGTTATTTTAAATTGTTCTCTCACATTGAGATTGTTGCCTTAGAGGGTGTTATTTCTGTCAAGCTACTTTCACATAAATCAGTACAACATCCTATATTCTGCAAAAGGAAGAATGCTTTCTAAGGCTCAACTTCTATGAAAGAATAACTTAAATACTTAGAGGATACTTTCATTATTTCATCTAAAAGAATATTGCTTATCATGAATTTAAATATCCAGGGATATATGTTGAGTAAGTAATTCTTGACTTTTTTGAAGTCTAGAATTTAGTCCATGTGCCCTATGACTTTGTACTGGTGATTTTGAAACAACTGTTGATTTTACGGTCCACATTGTTTTAGAAAGTATTTCATGTTTTTCTAAAAGACAGTCATGCCAACCACATAGAGCATGTTGATTTCAGCCATTCAGATAGAAGACTTCCTTTCACTTTGATACATAGTCCAAAGGCCACCAAAATTAATATTGATTATGCCATATAAAATATACTTTAAAAAATTTTTAAAGTAGGCTCCATGCCCAGTGTGTAGCCTAACCCAGGGCTTGAACTCATGACCCAGAGATCAAGAACTAAACTGAGATCAAGAGTTGGATGTTTAACCAATTGAGCCACGCATGTGCCCCTAAAGTATACTTTAAGTCAGACCATTCTCAAGCATACACTATAACATAATGGAAATCCATCCAGCTGCTTTAGCATGATAAAGTAAACTTTGGATTTCGTGGGGAAACTACTCTGGCATTTTGTGTCGGTTAAGTCCTTTACATTTATTATCCACTTGAACCTTAACTACGAACCCTAAGGTATTACTTTTCATATCTTGTGTGGGAGGAAAGAGAGTCTCAGAGAAGTTAAGCATTAATTATCTTACCTAAACTTAGGTATCTAAAATTTGCAGGAAAATGCATATAAATTAAAATTGTGTATTTCTTCCATTATACCACACTGCATTATGTTCCTTATCTTAATGAAAGTGTATAATCAGAAATACTTCACCTAATATACCATGAGTTCTTTAGCAGAGTAAAGACAGTATATTTTATTCCCCCACCAAAAATTAGTGGTTGCCATCTTCCTTAGTGTTTACAAGCTGAAAAACTTCTGTAATGTTTTACTGGCAATAATTGCTTGAAGGTGTTTTGTACCTTGGAGCTCAAATTATCCCTCTCTCTACCTGAATGGAATTTTTCCACTTATGGTTTATATGAAATATACCAGATTGTGGAGTAATATTCTCAATTTGCATGTGACGATAGGACATGACCAAATACATATCCCACGAGCAACTCAAACCTTGATAATCTTGATAGCCCTTAACACTTACTGCATTTTCTTTCCTGTCAATCATCTTCCCTGTGTGAAATTCAGACTTGACACTGACAGTATAGCCCCAAACCAGTGCCCATTCCATATGATTAGTATTCATATCACAGTAGTTAGGGAATATTTTGAATATCACCTTTCAGGATTTTTTCTATTAACAAAATAACTACAAATTCGAGGCATACATTTCAAAATTTTCAAGTTTGTTTTTAATCCATTTCCAATGAATTTCCAATTCTCCCAGTACTGCATAAAAATCAGTATTCTAAATCAGGATTCTGATCTCTCTTCAATTTCATTTCCGCCCCCCTGGATTCACTATTTATTTTTATTATTTTTTAAAGATTTTTATTTATTTGAGAGAGATATAAAGAGAGAGTGGGGGGACAGAGGGAGAAAATCTTCAAGCAGACTCCCCTCTGAGTGTGGAGCCCACCCGATGTGGGGATGTATCTCACAACCCGTGAGATCATGACCTGAGCTGAAACCAAGTCAGACATTCAACCAGCTGAGCCACCGAGGCACCCCCTCACCCAAGGATTCATTACTTAATAGTTAGATAACAATAGATTCCTAATTAGTATTCTTATCTCTCTCTCTCTTTTTCTGTTTCATGGTCCAACTTATCTACTTCTCCAAAGTTAATTTTGTGGAGGACAGTCCTTTCCTGACAAATCTTTCATGATTGTTCATGATTATTCAAAATATGTCATTTAATATTTTTATCTTGGCCTTTCATGTCTTCTATAATATAGCCCCTACATGTATTTCCATTATTATTCTTCATTATTACCCTTCTATATCTCTGCACTGATTGAATTAACTCTCCTTTTTGCAATAAGCCTCCCTTGCTTTTGTGTCTATGTTCATGATGTTTCCTCCACCTTCTGTGCTGTTAACCTAAATATCCATGTATTCAAATTCTACATAGCCTTGAATACAAAACTCAAATACTATCGCATTAGTGATGTCTTTCTTTGTTCCCTCTGTTGCTAGTAGTTTTGTCTGTCAATTTCTATGATTCCTGTATATACATCCTTTGAGGTACTTATTAACTTTGCGGCTGCAGTGCCATTTTGGTTATCTATGTTATAGCCTAGATCTATTGCATAATAAAGGACATCCTCCATTAGACTCTTTAAGCACTGGGTTCTGATCCAGGTCATATTTTTTTTTAATAATTTTTATTTAAATTCCAGTTAGTTAACACACAGTGTAATATTAGTTTCAGGTGTACAATATAGTGATTCAGCACTTCCATACAACATCTGGTGCTCATCACAGCAAATGCACTCCTTTATCACCATCACTTGTTTAACCCATCCTCCCACCCACCTCCTCTCTGGTAACCATCCTTTTGTTTTCTATAGTTAAGAGTCTGTTTCCTAATTTGCCTCTTTCTCTTTTTTTCCCCCTGCTCATTTGTTTTCTTTCTTAAATCCAGATGGTATTTGTATTTATTTTTCTCTGACTGACTTATTTCATTTAGCATAATACTCCCTAGCTCCATCCATACTGTTGCAAATGGCAAGATTTCATTCTTTTCATGGCTGAATAATATTCCATTGCATATATATATCACTTCTTATCCATTCATCAGTCAGTGGACATTTGGGCTCTTTCCATAATTTGGCTATTGTAGATAAAGCTGCCATAAACATAGGGGTGCATATATCCCTTTGAATTAGTACTTTTGTATTCTTTGGGCAAATACCTACTAGTGCAATTTCTGGATCATATGTTAGTTCTAGTTTTAACTTTTTTAGGAACCTCCATACTGTTTTCCAGAGTGGCTGCACCAGTTTGCATTCCCAACAAACAGTACAAGATGGTTTCTTTTTCTGCACATCCTCACAAAAGCCTGTTGTTTCTTGTGTTTTTTATTTTAGCCATACAAACAGGTGTGAGGTGATATTGCATTGTAGTCTTTATTTGAATTCTCCTAATGATCAGTAATGTTGAATATCTTTTCATATGTCTGTTGGTCATCTGGATGTCTTCTTTGAGAAATGTCTCTTCATGTCTTCTGTACATTTTTAAAAATTGAATTATTTGGGTTTTGGGTGTTGACTTGTATAAGTTATTTATATATTTTGGATACTAACCCTTTATTGGATATGTCATTTGCAAATATCTTCTCCCATTTTGTAGGATGCCTTTTAGTTTTGTTAAGTGTTCCCTTTGCTGTGCAGAAGCTTTTTATCTTGATGAAGTCCCAGTAGTTTATTTTTGCTTTTGTTTCCCTTGCTTCAGGAGACATATCTAGAAGGAAGCTGCTATGGCCAAATGTCAAAGAGGTTACTGCCTGTATTCTCCCCCAAGATTTTAATGGTTTCAGGTCTCATATTTAGGTCTTCAATCCATTTCAAATTTGTTTTTGTGCTTGGTCTAAGAAAGTGGTCCAGTTTCATTCTTTTGCATGCTGCTGTCAGTTTTCCTAATACCATTTGTCGATAAGACTGTCTTCTTGCTATTGGATATTCTTTCCTGCTTTGTCAAAGATTAATTGACCATATCTTGTGGGCTCGTTTCTGGGTTTTCTATCCTGTTATATTGATCTATGTGTCTATTTTTGTTCCAGTACCATACTGTTTTGATTACTACAGCTTTGTAATATGACTTGATGTCTGGGATTGTGATGCCTCCAGCTTTGCTTCTCATTCTTGAGGTTACTTTGGCTATTGGGCATCTTTTATGGTTCCATCAATTTTTAAGATTCTTTTCTCTAGCTCTGTGAAAAATGCTGATGGTATTTTGATAGGGATCGAATTAAATGTGTAGATTGCTTTGGGTAGTATAGACATTTAAAAAGTATTTGTTCTTCCAATCCATGAGCCTGTAAAGATTTTCCACTGCTTTGTGTCATCGTCAATTTCTTTCATCAGTATCATACTGTTTTCAGAGTACAGATCTTTTACCTCTTGGTTGGGTTTATTTCTAAGTATCTTATTGGTTTTGGTACAATTGTAAATTTCATTGATTCCTAATTTCTCTTTCTGCTGCTTCATTTTTGATATATAGAAATGCAACAGATTTCTGAACATTGATTTTGTGACTTTACTGCATTCATTTATCAGTTCTAGTGGGTTTTTTGGGTGGTCTTTTGAGTTTTCTTTTCTTTTCTTTTCTTTTTAAAGATTTATTTATTTTATTTAGAGGGGGGAAGGGACAGAGGGAGAGAGAGAGAATCCCGAAGCAGAATCCCCACTGAGTGTGGAACCCAATGCGGGGCTTGATCCCAGCACCCAGGATCATGACCTGAGCAAAAAATCGAGACTCAGCCACCCAACCAACTGAGCCACCCAAGTGCCCCAAGTTTTCTATATAGAGTATCTCCTCATCTTCAAATAGTGAAAGTTTTACTTCTTCCTTGCTGTTTTGGATGTCTTTTATTTCTTTTTGTTGTATGATTGCTGTGTCTAGGAGTCCCAGTACTATCTTGAATAAAAGTGGTGAGAGTGGACATCCCATCTTATTCCTGACCATAGAGGAAAAGTTCTCAGTTTTTCCTTATTGTGGGTGATATTCACTGTGGGTTTTTCATATATGACCATTATTTTGTTGAGGTATGTTCCCTCTAACCCCACTTTGCTTGAGGGTTTTTATCATGATGGATATTGTACTTTGTCCAATGCTTTTTCTGCATCTATTGGAAAGATCATACAGTTCTTATCCTTTCTTTTACTAATGTGTTGTATCACAGTGATTGATTTACAAATATTGAACCATACCTCCAACCCAGGAATAAATCCCACTTGATCGTGGTGAATGAATTTTTTTAATGTATTTTTTAATTTGGTTTGCTAGTATTTTACTGAGAATTTTTATATCAATGTAAATCAAGGATATAGGCCTGTAGTTCCTTTTTTTGGTGGTGTCTTTATATGGTTTTGTATCAGGGCAATGCTGGCCTCATAGAATGAATTGGGAAGTGTTCTTTCCTTTTCTGTTTTTTGGAATAGTTTGAAAGAATAGGTGTTAACTCTTCTGAAATTATGGTTTTTCATAATATTCTCTTATAATTGTTTATATTTCTGTGTTGTTGATGGTTATTTCTCATATCTCATTTGTAATTTTATTTATGTGGGTCTATTTTCTTTTTCTTTTTGAAAAGCCTGGCTGGAGGTTTATCAATTTTATTGATGTTTTCAAAGAACCAACTCCTGGTGGCATTGATTGGTTCTACTGCTTTTTTAGTTTCTATATCATTCATTTCTGCTTTAATCTTTATTATTTTCTTCCTTCTGCTGGCTTTAGGCTTTATTTGTTGTTCGTTTTCTAGCTCCTTTATGTGTAAAGTTAAGTTGTTTATTTTAGTTTTTCTTGCTTCTTGAGGTAGATCTATATTGCTATATATTTCTCTTTTAGGATTGCTTTTGAAGCATCTCAAAGATTTTGGACCATTGTGTTTTCATTTTCATTTGTGTCCATGTATTTTCTTTTTAATTTCTTCTTTTATTTCTTGATTGACCATTCGTTATTTAGTAGCATGTTGTTTAACCTTGATATATTTGTGGTCTTTCCAAATTTTTTTCTGGTGGTTGACTTCTAGCTTCATAACATTGTGCTTGGAAAAGATGCATAGTATGATTTCAATCTCACTGTATTTATTAAGGCCTATTTTGTGATCTAATATGTGATCTATTCTGGAAACTATTCCATGTATACTTGGAAGAAATGTGTATTCTGCCATTATAGGATGGAATGTTCTGAATTTATCTATTACGTCCATCTGGTCCAGTGTGTCATTCAAAACCATTGTTTCCTTGTTTATTTTCTAGTTAGATGATCTGTCCATTGATGTAAGTAGGGTATTAAAGTTCCCTACCATTATTGTGTTATTATCATTAGTTGCTTTATCTTTGTTATTGTTCTATATATTTGAGTGCTCCCATGTCGAGTGCATAAATATTTCACAATTATTAGATCCTCCTGTTGGATTGTTCCATTTATGATTATATAATGCCCTTCTTTGTATCTTTTTACAGTCTTTGTTTAAATTCTAATATGTTTGATATAAGTATAGCTACTTATTCTTTTGATATCCATTTGCATGATAAATGTTTCTCCATTCCCTCACTTTCAATCTGAGGTGTCTTACAGTCTAAAATGATTCTGTTGAAGGCAACATATAGATGTGTCTTGTTTTTTGTTATCTGTTTTTTTATCTATTCTGACACCCTATGTCTTTTGATTGGAATGTTTAGTCCATTGACTTTCAAAGTAATTATTGATACATATGTATTTATTGCCATTTTATTATGAGTTTTGTCCTTGTTTCTGGAGATTTTATCTGATCCATTCTTGTCTTTGTCACTTTTGTCTCTCCTTTCACTCAAAAAGTCCCCTTTAATATTTTTTGCAGGGCTGGTTTAGTGTTCATGAACTCCTTTAGTTTTTGTTTGTCTGGAAAACTTTATCTCTCTTTCTACTCTGAATGCTAGCCTTGCTGGATTCAGTATTCTTGGCTGCTGATTTTTTCCATCCAGCATTTTGAATATATCATGCCACTCTTTTCTGGCTTCCCAAGTTTCTGTTGAGAAATTTCCAGCTAGCCTTAAGGGTGTTCCTTTGTAACTTAAGGACTTCTGTCTTGTGCTTTTAAGATTTTTTTTCTTTATCACTATGTTTTGTAAATGTAATTATAATATGACCTGTTGTCCTTTTTTTCATTGATTTTTATGGGAGTTCTCTGTGCTTCCTGGATCTAAAAATCTCTTCTTTTTCTTCCCCAGATTAGGGAAGTTTTCCATTATTTTTTCCTCAAATATTCTGCCTCCTTTTCTCTCTTTCTTCTGGGACTCCTATAATACAAATGTTACTATGTTTGATGGAGTGACTGAGTTCCCTAAGACTATTCTCTTGCATAATTCCTCTTTCTCTGTTTTGTTCAGCTTCATTATTTTCCATTATTTTGCATTCTAGGTCACTAATTTATTCTTCTGCTTCTTTCAGCTTGCTGTTCATTGTATCAATCCTGTTTTCAACCTTGTTTATTTGCATTCTTCATCTCTGACTGATTCTTTTTTAACTCTTTTATTTCTATGGTAAAGGTCTCCCTGATGTCTTCTATTCTTTTCCCAAGCCCAGTGAGTATCCTTATAATTGTTGCTTTAAATTCTCCATCAGGCATATTTGTTATATTGGTTTTGCTTAGATTTCTGGCCATGGACTTATCTTGTTCTCTTATTTGGAATAAATTCCTTAATCCTGGAGTTTTGTCTAAGTCTCTGCCTTCGTATGTGTTAGAAAAGCCAGTTATGTCTTCTGCTTCTGATAGCCTTATGAAGAAGAGGTCATGTAGTGCCCAGGGCATTGTCCTTCAGGCAGTGTCACGTGTGTCTTATGTGCACTCTCCTGTTCTGTTTTGGTCGCTCCATCCTTCAGGTCAGTCATCTGCAGAGCCTCTCCTTGCCTATGGGCAGTGTTTGGGTCCCTGGCTTGAATATGGCAAGGTTTAACTAGATGTCTCTGGTCTGCTTCCAAAATGAGACCTGACACCAACTCCACCAGAATTGAAGCCCTGCAGAACTCTCTGGTTGGCAGACATGTGCAGGGGCATGGTAGGGGTTTGTGCTGGTCTTCCAGTGTAGGGGCCCACTATACTGGGACTGAGGCAAGCTTGACTGAGAAGGCCAGAGCACAGGAGTTTGGTGCTTGGTATAAGCAAGTTAGGCAGCCAGTGTCCATGTTGAGCTATTTCCTTTAGGTGGCTTTGAGTTCCTGCTGTGGAATGGAGGAGGAAAATGGTGCTAGCCAGCTCCTTTGTTCTTGGAGAGGTCTCTGTGAAAGCTGCCTCTCAGGGAAGTGCTCCTAGAATAGCAAATAATAACCCCTTTGTGTGCTCCAGGTGTTTTTCAGATCTTTGTTTCCAACCAGTCTGCTCTTGGAGTTGTTTGCCTACTTTCTCTCCAGGAGTAGGGCTATGCCCTCAGGGCTCTATCACAGCCAAGCCTACTGACCTTGAAAACTCCAGATTTTAAGTCCTGCTGGTTGCAAAAACTCATGAAATTCAGCCCCTCTCATTTTCCAAGCCAATAGCTTTGGGGAAATGTTGTTCTTGTGCATTCTCTTGTGTGCCCCTCTCTCTTGTTCTTCTCTAGGACCACAGCTCCCTTCTCTGCAGCATGCATGATCTGTTTTTCCCTTAAATCATGTCTTTCCACTTCCTACATTTGATGTGGCCTCTTCTTTCCCTTTAGTTGTGAAGATTGTTCTGTCCATCTTCAGGTTGATCTCTGGGGTGTTTAGGGTGATTTGACAACTATCTAGTTGTGTTCATGGAACAAGATGAGCTTAGGGTCCTCCTACTCTGCCACCATCTTGAAAATCCTAATCCAGGTATTTTCATATCATTCCCAATGCCTAACACAGTACTTGCCACAAGGTTAGCAATCAAATAATATTGGGTAAATTAATAAATATCACCCTATATATGTGTCATTAGTCAATTTTAAAATAAATGGTATGAACAGTGTAGTTATATTAATTTCTTTCAGCTAAAATATGTATTCATATTTAAATTCTACTATAACACAATAATTTTTTAAAGTAACATAATATCCTATGGGTTCTCTTTCTTCTCCAATCATGCTTTTGTTTTCAACTTGCTCTCTTTATGTCATATATCAACAGAAAAAAAATATGTATATACCAATAAATATATTTTCAAAACAGCTTTGGTAAGGTGTAATTGATATACAAAAAACTGTATGCATTACTGTCTGCAATTTGATAAATTTGGACATATGTGTACACCCATGAAACTGTCACCAGAATCAAGGTAATAGACCTGTCCATCACATCCAAAAGTTTCCTTCTGTCCCTTTTTTTTCTTGTGGTAAGAACACAGCATGAGATTTAACTTCTTATTCTTTTTTTTTTTTTTTTTAAGATTTTATCTATTCACTTGACAGAGAGAGAGCACAAGCAGGGTGAGCAGCAGGCAGAGGGAGAGGGAGAAGCAGGCTCTCCACGAGCAGGGAGCCCAATGCAGGACTCAATCTCAGGACCCTGAAACCACCACCTGAGCTGAAGGCAGACGCTTAACAGACTGAGCCACCCAGGCCCCCAAACTTCTTAAATTTCTAAGTGTTCAATACATATTTTGACCAAGGGCACTATGCTGCACTGCTGATATCTAGATATATTTCTTCTTGCATTACTGAAGCTTTATACCAATTAGAAAGATCCATAGTTCCCCCTCCATACTGTTGCTGGCAACCACAATTCTGTCTGATTCTATGAGTTGACTATTTTAAATATCTCATATAAGTGGAATCATGCAGTATTTGTTTTCTGTGACTGGCTTATTCCACATCCTCATCAATATTATCTTTTTTTTTTTTTTTTTCGTAATAGCCATCCTAACAGTCATGATGTGATATCGCATTATGGTTTAGATTTGCATTTTCCTAATGATTAGTGATATCGAACATCTCTTCATGTACTGTTGGCCATTTGTGTATCTTTCTTGTAAAAAAAAAAGTCTATTCAAGTCCTTTGCTCACTTTTAACATTGCATTATCAGTTTTGTTTTGTTTTGGACATTACATTTTAGGAGCTTCTTACCTCATATATTGTGGAAATTAACTCCTTATCAGATATATAGCTTTCAAATATTTTCTTCCATTCCATAGGTGCCATTTTATTTTGTTGGTTCTTTCCTTTGTTGTGCAGAGTCTTTTTAGTTTGATGTAGTCTTTCTTGTCTATTTGAGTTTTACAATTTCAGTTTTACATTTGAGTCTTTAATTCATTTGTGTGTGTGTTTTTTTTTTTTTTTTTTTTTTTTTTTTTTTATGTATGGAGTAAGATAAAGTCCACATTCATTTTTTACATGTGGATATCCAGTTTTCCTAACATCATTTATTGAAGAGAATATCTATTCTTCATTGTATATTTGGTACCCTTGTGGAAGATCAGTTGACCATATATGTGTGAGTTAAATTCTGGATTAAAAATATATAATTTAAAATTATTTAGAAGATGAGTACCACTCCTAAATTTATGCTTATGAATGCATTTTTTTGAATTTTTGAATTTTTTTAATGCATTCTTCTGTAGCAAAATTTCACAACTCAACTTAAGTCAATAAGTGGCTATGAGTACAATGTTTAATTTGGGGAATTTAAAATGAAATTTGGTTTTAACAAGTCCAATTATATATAGTAAGCTGGACTAAGACTGCCAAAGTATTATCTAGTAATGGTTAGGCCTGATGCATAGAAAATTATAGTTTATTATGAATAAATTAAAATACCAGCCTCTTTCTTGATAGTTTTACATTGCTAAAATAAACATGTATTCTGTATTTGTGAATTGTTATTCTGAGTTGTCTGAAAAGAGTTCAAAAGTGTCTTACAATTTTCTCTTTACCTCATTCCATTTGATACTAGCAAATTGTTTCAATAGATAGTAGCTCTGACCAATTTAGGATTTCTAAATTAATGATGTTTAAATCTAGTTTTAAAAGTCATTTGGTATTTTCAATTATGTTAATAAATTCTGCTTGTCTTTACTATGAATAATAAAAATAACTTTTTTATTTTGAAATTTATTTTTAATTTTTAAAAATTCATTATTTTTTAATTTAATTTATTATAATATTTTTAAAACAGAAGCTATTTAAATTTTTTAGAAATACATGATTGTGGGTCCTTTCCAAATAAATAGTTTTTAATTATCTTGATTTTAAAGCAGACATTAGCCCAATATTTAATAAGATTTACATTGTGAAGCATCTTACAGATCTGACTAGTAGATCATCAACTTGTTTTCCCAGGGAAGTATCCAAATCTAGTTATTGGTGCCATATTTTTCTTTTTTTCTTTACAGGGTATATGTGTGCATGTGTATGTACAGGTACTTCCCCCATAAATCAGAGTTTTGTCTGAATGTCTCCATTGAGGAAATTTGAGACCCCTTACCTCAATTCTTTCTCATCACACTTAGAAATCTAACAAACAGAAATATGTCTTTCTTTTGCCATCATCATTTTCTCAATACTTGGTGGAGGTGGGGAAGGAGATTAGAAAGGAGACATTTTTAGTTTGACTTAAATGAATTGAATTACCTCTATAAGGGACAAATATATAGACGTATTTAGAGTTTTCAGTGAAAATTATACTTCAAAGCCAACTAGTCAAACTTTTTATAAAATTTGTTTTTTTATAAATTATATTTGCCCATTGTTTTTCTAGGCATCCCCTCCTCTACCAGAACCACTGGGGTTGCCAAAATACAGAATTAGTGAACAAACAAAAATGGAATATGAAAGAAATAATTATGTTTATAATGTTCACTTGTAAATTTTTTGTTGTTGTTTATCACAATTTAGGAACACTAGCATAGTCTCCTTGCCACTGTGACCCTGTATTAGGCACTCATATGTACAGATTGCACACAAATCTGCAATGTGGACTCAAGTGATGCTGAGGAACTTACCACATGAAATTTGCTAAAAGGCAGATTCAGATTGTTCTTCATAAGCTAGGCATGCTTTTTATTAATAAAAGAACAAATAAAGAGTGTGCAACTCTCATTACTTGATAGGACCAAAGTTATAGTTTTAACCTTGTAAATAAAGGCCTAACTTTGTCACTGTGTATATGATTACACTACAGAGAAGGTGTTTTACTCCAGTTCGATGAAAGTCAACGAGGCCACAAACATTTTATGAAGTCCATTGTTTTTACAGTATGTTCTATAAGCAAATAAATTAAGTCATGTTTTAGGGTATTGCAATAGTCCAGACATAGCATGATGAGAACATGAGAAATAATGCCATTTACAAAGAAGAAAAAAATTCAGAGAAGAAATAAAGTTTCTTTTAAGATGATCAAGAAGTTCATAATTTTCTAAATCTAAAACCGAATATTACCAAAGGTAGGATTCAAAAGAAAATAATTAAAACACATACAAGGAAAGGGCTTGACATATTATTCAAAAATATAGGTATTTTGAACATTTGAACACTCATGTAGTTAGATTTTTTTGCAGCTGTCTTTAAGCAATAAACTGCTTGATTTTTGGGGTGCCTGGGTGGCTCGTCGTTAAGCGTCTGCCTTCGGCTCAGGTCATGATCCCAGGGTCCTGGGATCTAGCCCCACATTGGGCTCCCTGCTTGGCGGGAAGCCTGCTTCTCCCTCTCCCGCTCCCCCTGCTTGTGTTCCCTCTCTCGCTGTGTCTCTCTCTGTCAAATAAATAAATAAAATCTTAAAAAAAAAAAAAAAAACTGCTTGATTTTTTATGGAGCCTAGATTTTTAATACATAATACTTTGACCCCTCAAATAACCTACATATGATAGATTCATTTGTTAATTTATTAACTAAACAACAGTGGCATTAATGTAGCTATGCTGCTAGGGGAAAACATCAACACTCACCTAATCGTTTCCAATTCTTGCGGAAAGCTCTTCACTAGCCTGTGGCTTATAAGAGTTTTTGGACTGGCCTTGGTTTGAAACAAATTCAATCACATCAACTTTTTATTTGGACAGACTTTTCCTCACTGGGAGTTGAGAATAGAATGATTCTATGATAGTGAAATATTCTAATATACTGTATGTAGTTGAAACCTTATAAAGCTCCCAATTTTCCTATAAATGCACTCTATTTAAAAAGAAAAAAACAATATGGTGGCCTTTTGTATCCGTTTAGTTCATACAGAAGTGTGGGGAAGAAATGCCAGTCCCCAGGGAGACATAGTGTGACTGATAAACTTTGTCCTAGAAGGAAAGAGGTTGATTAGGAGACCTATGAAAGTTCTCACACTCATACCAGGTTGCCTTGGACCTAGCCCTAGAAAGAAACACACCTACTAGAAAGATAATTAAATATTTTATAATTAGTTTTCTGGCTCAGTGGGAATAGAAGAATCATTATAAATGAAAATCCATTATTAAATTTGAGATAAAAAATTTCAATATATATCCTCAGAAATGAATGTACGTTTAGGATTGGTGACAGAGGTCAGTCTGAATATACAATAAAGTCTCTCACTATATATTTCTATCTTTGTATTTTCATATGTTAAGAATTAAAAGAAAACTTTTTGATTCTTAAATATAACTTCATTATTGATAAATCTGGTTTGGTTGCCTCACATAGCTGCAGCTGAAGAGGCTAATTCAACTTATTCCTTATTTTCCTTTCTAGGTAATGGTCAGAGACCATCATTTGATAATTCAGAAAAATCATCGCACACTAGCATCTGCTTTTTTAATAAGTCAGGAAATTTATAGGTTTTCTTATGTTTTACACTCCCATGAGTTTATTGGTTTTACTTACAAATTCTGAAAATTATCAAGTATTCTTAATACTTAATATATTTTATAATTGCTTCTTAGAATCATTCCAGTCGTATCACTCTTCCTTTATTTAAATTATTCTGTCTAAATTTGGAGCAAACAGCTATATCTTTTATTCTGCCAAGGAACCTAAAAATCTCAGACTCAGATGAAACTCTAGGGCTAAACCATCTGCTGAAGTATCAGTCCCATTAGTTCTCTGAATTCATAATTTAAGAACTGCAAGTAGAAGGAAATTGGTTGATTAGAGATGCCAAAATAACACTAAATAGGGTAAACATCTTTAAGTTTGAAAAAATTAAATCACAACTTTTGATTCTGGATTTTAAAAAGTACTGCGACATATTTTTATGGAGTAAGTTGTCACAATTTTAGAGATGTTTAAAGGCAATCAGTGCCTATGAGAGCATTGAATAGCAGGGAATAGGCTTTTACATAGGGGAACAACTCAATATACATCTACTGAAGACTCACATAGTCTATTGTGGTCCATTCTCTGTAAAATAATGACTTGTTATTTTATAGATGAAGGAACTGTAGTTCTAAGAGAGAGAAAAAAGATATTCCCAAGGTCTCACAAGCAATATTTAAAAGAATGAGAAATAAAACTTTGATTTTTTAAAAATGAAATCCATAACCTTTGGGTTTTTCAAGATTTCCTTTCACATTGGGAAAAGTGATAAGACCAGATATCATGAGAGTTTTGAAACTCTCACACAAATGAGCTGGTCGATTATAACACCTCCTCAAGTAGCATTTGAGTTGTGTCACAAAATTATATCTGTAGCAAAATACCATAATATGAAAATATCAGCAATTATCTTAAGAAATGTAGAAAGGTTATCTAAAAATGGGATCACAATTAATATGTAATATGTGTGCAACAGTGCCTATATATTATAGTCTATCTCTTAAACGACTGTGGTTATATACAGCATACTCTTAGAACATATGTATTCTTTTGTTTCACACATTAGGGAACTGTCTAGAAGTCTCCTGTGTGTATATATGTATTTCATCTGGAAGTATTTTTCCTTTTCTCTACTTGCTCCTTTTCTTTTAGCCTCAAGCTATGTGTATCTGAATGGTAGATCGAAGGTTTGGAAGTTATTGTTTTCACTTGATACTATTCAAATTTCATTTTAAGTATTTTCATGCTGATACCCCTACCAAAAAAAAAAAAAAACTTTTATAGATAACTCACAGAATCAGACAACAAACCGTTAATTTAAACTTGACATTTCATTAGCTGCTTGGATATAGATAAACATATTTGTCCACAATACCCAAGAATAAATTGAAAAATGGGACAGTATTTCAAAAATAAGATAAAGGGAAAATTCATACTACATAGTAATACCAAACATAGGCCTATGTAAACAAAGCATAAGCAACATAATCAAATTACATTTTATAAAGATGTGACACAGTAGAAGGTATAAATTTCAACATACTTATAGAGTTTCCCCCACACTCTTGGTTAGTCACAAAGTAATCTGACATAATAAAAGAATTGAACCTTCCTATAGTCAACTCTCAGAGGTCAACTACTGTTCACACACATCTTTAAAGTGGTATTAGGAAATATATTTCTGTTTGGGCTTTTATTCTGTTTTATTTGTACATAAAAATTACAATAAAAACTATGAAGTTTTGATTCCCAAGTAAGAGACTGATTCCTTGAAATGCTGTCTACTTGTGGACCCACTGTTTTTAAGATACTCCTTTTTCCTCAACTTTATAAATAGCTACCTCAACTGCAAAATGAAAGATTGTCTAGTACCAATTTGCAAAACAATTCCTTTACAAATGATTGTATGTTTGCAAAGCTGAGACAACCAGTATATCACAATCTGGTTTTTAAAGAACAGCAAAGATAAATGGGAAATAGAGAAGCAAAATCAGGCAAGAATAGATTTTCACTTAAAAAATTAAGAAAAAAATCCAGTGTGCTAAAATAGTGACTTTCTTCATTTATTTATTTATTTATTTAAATTATTATTATGTTATGTTAATCACCATACATCACATCATTAGTTTTTGATGTAGTGTTCCATGATTCAATGTTTGCGTATAACACCTAGTGCTCCATGCAGAACGTGCCCTCTTTAATACCCATTACCAGGCTAACCCATCCCTCCCACACCCCTCCCCTCTAGAACCCTCAGTTTGTTTTTCAGAGTCCATCGTCTCTCATGGTTCATCTCCCCCTCCGATTTCTCTGCCTTCATTCTTCCACTCTTGCTATCTTCTTTTTTTTTTTTTTTAACATATAATGTATTATTTGTTTCAGAGGTACAGATCTGTGATTCAATAGTCTTGCACACGTCACAGTGATCACCATAGCACATACCCTCCCCAATGTCTCTCACCCAGCCACCCGATCCCTTCCACACCCCACCACTCCAGCAACCGTCAGTTTGTTTCCTGAGATTAAGAATCCCTCATATCAGTGAGATCATATGATACATGTCTTTCTCTGATTGACTTATTTCACTCAGCATAACACCCTTCAGTTCCATCCACATTGTTGCAAATGGCAAGATCTCATTCCTTTTGATGGCTGCATAATATCCCATTATATATATATATATATCACATATTTATCCATTTATTTTTTGCCACTGGAGTGTCCTTTGTCTTTTAATGTTATTATGTGCATCTGACTAGACTCATTTTTGTTCTTCAATAAAGGGCACAACTTTACTTTTATATTAAAAACAGATTTTTAATTTAAAGCAGGTTTTCTTTCTGTATTACTTGAAATAATAGATTGTTTTTAAAGCCTATTGAATAGAACAGTTATCATTCATGCAATGCTATATATTTTCCTCAGTAGAGATAAGAAGGCTGATATATTAATGTATCCCAAGAATGTAAATCAAGGCTTAGTAATATATTCAATAATCAGTTTGAAGATAGCCCACTATAGTATTTAATGTGTGGTTCTACTAATTAGCACTTAATAATTAATGTCAATGTACCAATATGTCCAGAGGGCTCTCCATTGTTTCATATTCTCCAAGCAAATGCCTGTCACATAGACCTATTATTATGCTTCCATTCAAAAATGCTGGTGTCACATTTTTTTTTTTTTTTACATTACAAAGACAGTATTGTGTAATGGGACACATACTGGTTTGAGAATCATTGTCATAGTCCAAGCCTAGCTTACTGATTAGCTGCATATTCTTTGGTTAAGTCATGTAATCTCCATTTTTCATCTGCAAACAGAGGACATTTGAGAATTAGTGTCTCCCAATCCATACTCTAAGAACAACTGATCTGAAACTTTGGTATTATGTAATGTATATGAACTAATTTTATTGCATCATGATCCCGAATCCAATTCTAATACACATATTAGATTCTATACATGTTAAAATATAAAGTGATTGGGCGCCTGGGTGGCTCAGTCAGTTAAGTGTCTGCCTTCAGCTCAGGTCATGATCTCAGGGTCCTGGGATCGAGTCCGGCGTTGGGCTCCCCGCTCAGCGGGGAGTCTGCTTCTCTCTCTGCCTCTGCCTACTTGTGCTCTCTCTATCTCTCTGTCAAATAAATAAAATCTTAAATATATATATGTATATAAAGTGATTCTTAAACATATAAGAATATAAAAAAAATCAGACTACATTAGCTCTGAGGCTCCTTCCAGTACTGATATTCTATGAGTCTAAATTTCAATGAAATAATTTATATGCAAAGTATCAGATAAAAAAAATCTGGTCTTAGGTAAGGAGAGACTTAATTAGAAAGGATTACTGTAATAAGGAGTGGGGACAATTGTAATGGGGCAGGGAAGGAGACTATTACAATACAGAAATGGCAAATATCTCAAAGTTTAAGTAGATAAGCACTTTTCTTTTAATGCAGGAGTGAGCAAGAGTAGACAGAATGGGTTGTGAAGGTGTGGGATAACAGGGTGACATGACTGAACTGTTGATCAGGGATGTTTATCCTTGAAGTCAGCCAATTCTCAAGAGAAGCCCTTAAAGAAGGACTGTATGCTGGCTCGGCTGAAAGTGGGTCAGAGTTCAAGAGCCCAGGGAAGAGCAAAGCCTAACTTGGCTAGTCCCTTAACAAGCTTTTTTTTTTTTTTTTTTGCTTCTTCTTTTTTTAAATTTTATTTTGTTATGTTAATCACCATACATTACAACATTAGTTTTTGAAATAGTGTTCCATGATTCATTGTTTTCGTATAACACCCAGTGCTCCATTCAATATGTGCCCTCCTTAATACCCATCACCAGGCTAACCCCTCCCCCACCCCCCTCCCCTCTAGAACCCTCAGTTTGTTTCTCAGAGTCCAACACTTAACAAGCTTTTATTCTGATTGATCAGCTAGGACAAACAGTTGAGCTAATCTCTAAAAGGAAAGAATAGGAATTTGAATGGTCTGTGTCTGGCCTTGTCCCAGGTAACCAAGGTGGGGCATCTGTGAGTCTTATCTCAGTATATGATGAAGTGGGGGGATTCCTTGCACTAAGCTATTTACTGAACACAAAATTCGGGCAAGTTTCTTAATATTGCTGTTTTGCAAAGATCAGGCGCAATTCGACATTGTGAAAAGCAACTTCTGAATTAGGTAGAAAAATAAACCTTCTGAGACTATTATGGAAAAGAAACACTCAGCTTCAAAACTCCATAGGAAAAGCACTGCTAAATTAATGTTGCACTTCAGCAAAAATATTAAAGATCTGAGTCTTCATAGAAGTAGTATACAGGCCTCAGTTTAGTGTAGCACTTCATTCTCTCAGGGTGTATTTTGAGAAAGCATCCTGCTGCAATTTTATTTCACAAAGGTGAACCACTTCCTCACAACCCTGGATTAATATACTTGACCTTTTGTAGATAATAATTATATATATATACTTATATTTATAATATATAATATTTTATTGAATATATAAATGAAGCTCCTTGTTAGTTTAGTGTCCCCAGCATAGGAGTATTTGGCAAGCTGCAGATTTAGAACAAAAACAGTGAATCTGGGTCATCCTGCTCCCAGACTGCTCCAAGCAGTCTAAACTACCTTGCATAACAATGGAAAGTATTCAACATTTACACAGCTGATTGTTATCAAAATTGCTTATCTTGTAGTTTTTAATAATAACTATTTGATTTCCAGGAGTGCATCATCACTACTTAGCAGGAAAGAAATATCCTGTTCCTTAGGTATTGCACCCCTTTATTCCAGCCTGCCTTCCCTGTCCCCCAACACACACACACACACACACACACACACACACTTTTATAATGAACCACTCAAAGACAAAAATGAAGAGCATTTAGAAGAAAGAGTCTATGTTCCTCTCTCATAGAAATGAGTACTGGTTATAAGCATGCTTGACAATTCATCCAGTATGTTTTGTTTATGGGAAAAGTTTGATATATATATAGACTCTCTAAAATAATTTTCTTTCTTCAGGAGATCATGAGACAATAGCAAATCATTCTCAGCCTTGAATTTCATTAACTGCTTATATGATGCTTATTTTTATAAAAAGGGTAGGATGGAGGTAGATAATCTGCCCATACTGAGGATCAAGATTAATTGTTTGAAATATTTTTTTTAATACTCTTTAAAATATACTGACATATCAAATCCTAACTCCTGGTTAGTTTAGAAATTATTATCTTAAAGTAATTCTAAGAGACATTTTTTAGGAAAGAAAAATCTTGGAAATATTGTATATAAACAGGTTGTAATCAACTATTATTAAAATACATTATGCTATGAATTAATATTAACTAAAATATATTAATTTTAATGATACCTGCAGAATTAACTCTGCTTGATAAGCATTTTACAGTGTTTAATTGTTTTTTTCAATTAATTTTTTTAATTTTAATTCCAGTACAGTTAACACACAGTGTTATATTAGGTTCAGGTATACAATATAATGATTCAGCAATTCTATACATTACTCAATGCCCATTATGATAAGTGTACTCTTACTTTCTTCACTTATTTCACCTATTCTCTGACCTACCTCCCCTCTGGTAATCATCAGTTTGTTCTCTATAGTTAAGGGTCTGTTTCTTGCTTTTTGTCTTTTTTTTTTTTCCTTTGCTTATTTGTTTTGTTTCTTAAATTCCACATATGGATGAAATCATATGGTATTTGTCTTTCTCTTACTGACTTATTCCACTTAGCATTATACGCTCTACCTCCATCCATGTTGGTCCAAATGTCACGATTTCATTCCTTTTTGTGGCTGAATAATATTCCATTGCATATATGTACCACACCTTCTTTTTCATTCATCAGTTGATGGACACTTGGGCTGCTTCCATATTTTGGCTATTGTAAATGATGATGTAATAAACATAGGGGTTCATGTATCCTTTTGAAATAGTATTTTTGTATTTTCGGGATAAATACCCAGTTGTGTGATTATTGAATTGTAGAGTAGTTCTATTTTTAACATTTTGAGGAAACTCTACTGTGTTTTCCAGAGAGGCTGCACTAGTTTTTATTCCCACCAACGGTGCACAAGGGTTCCTTCTTCTCCACATCCTTGTCAACACTTGTTGTTTCTTATGTTTTTTATTTTAGCCATTCTGACAGATGTGAAGTGATATCTCATTGTAGTTTTGATTTGCATTTTTCTGATGGTAGTTAATAATGAACATTTTTTCATGTGTCTGTTAGCCATCTGGATGTCTTCTTTGGGGAAATATCTGTCCATGTCTTCTGCCCATTTTTCAATTGGTTTATTCAATTTTAGGGTGTTGTTTTATAAGTCCTTTATATATTTTGGATACTAACCTTTTATCACATATGTCATTTGCAAATATCTTCTCCTATTCCATAAGTTTCCTTTTAGTTTAGTCAATTGCTTCCTTCACTGTACAGAAGCTTTTTATTTTGAAGCAGTCCCAATACTGTATTTTCATTTTTGTTTCTCTTGTCTCAGGAAACATATCTAGAAAAATGTTGCTTTGGCCAGTGTCAAAGAATTTACTGCCTGTGTTCTCTTGAAGGATTTTTATGGTTTCAGGTCTCACATTTAGGTCTTTAATCCATTTTGAATTTATTTGTTGTGTATAGTTTAAGAAAGTGGTCCAGTTTCTTTTTTTGAATGTCGTCCAGTTTTCCCAACACCATTTGTTGAAGAAACTTCTTTTTACCATTGGATATTCTTTTCTGCTTTGTAGAAAATTAATTGAGGATATAGTTGTGGAGTTATTGCTGGGTTTTTTTTTTATTATTGTTTTTCATTGATCTATGTGTCTGTTTTTGTGCCAGTAACATACTGTTTTGATTCCTACGGCTTTGTAATATAACTTGAAGTCTGGAATTGTGATGCCTCCAGCTCTGTTTTTCTTTTACAAGATTGCTTTGGCCATTCAGGGTCTTTTGTGTTTGTTCTAGTTCTGTGAAAAATGCTATTGATATTTTGATAGGGATTGCATTAAATTTGTAAATTGCTTTGGGTGGTATAGACATTTTAACAATATTTATTCTTCTAACCCATGAGTATGGAATGTCTTTCCATTTCTTTGTGTGATGTTCAACTTTTTTCCTCAATGTTTTATAGTTTTCAGAGTACAGGTCTTTCACCTCTTTGGTTAAGTTTATTTCTAGGTTTTGTTTTTATTTTTAATTTTTGGTGCAATTGTAAATGGGATCATTTTCTTAATTTCTCTTTCTGCTGCTTCATTATTGATATATAGAAATGCAACAGATTTCTGTAGATTGATTTTGTATACTGTGACTTTATTGAATTTGTTTATCAGTTCTACTAGTTTTTTGATGGAGTCTTTCAGGTTTTATGTCATCTGCAAATAGAATTTTCCTTCTTCCTTATTGATTTGGATGCTTTTCATTTCTTTTTCTTGTCTGACTGCTGTGGTGAGGACTTTCATTATTATGTTGGATAAAAGTAGTGACAGTGGACATTCATCCTCCTGACCTTAGGGGGAAAGCTCTCAGTTTTTCCCCATTAAGGATGATGTTAGCTGTGGGGTTTTCATATATGGCCTTTATTATGTTGAGGTATGCTCCCGTTAAACCTACTTTGTTGATGACTTTTATCATGAATGAATGTTGTACTTTGTCAAATGCTTTTTCTGCATCTATTGAAAGGATCATGTGTTTTTTATCCTTTCTCTTATTGATATGATGTATCACATTGATTGATGTGTGAATATTGAACCACCCTTGCATCTCGGGAATAAATCCGACTTGATTTGATGAATGATTTTTTAAAATGTATTATTGGATTCAGTTTGCTAATATTTTCTTGAAGATTTTTGCATGTATGTTCATCAGAGATATTGCCCTGTAGTTATCCTTTTTTGCTGTGTCTTTATCTGATAATGGTATCAGGGTAATACTGGCCTCATAGAATGAATTTGGACATTTTCCTTCTCTTTAATTTTTTGGAATAGTTTGTGAAGAATAGATATTAATTCTTCTTTAAATGTTTGGTAGAATGCACCTGTGATGCCATCTGGTCCTGGACTTTTGTTTTTTGGGGCTTTTTCATTACTGATTTGATTTCATTGTTAGTAATTGGTGTGTTCAAATTTTCTATGTCTTCATGTTTCAATTTTGATAGATTATATGTTTCTAGGCATTTAACCAGTTCTTCTAGGTTATCCAATTTTTTAGTATATAGGTTTTCAAAATACTCTGTTACAATTGTTTTTATTTTCTGTGGTGGTTTTGCTATCTCTCCTTTTTCATTTGTGATTTCATTTATTTGGCTCCTCTCTCTCTCTCTCTCTTTAGAATTCTGGCTACAGATTTATCAAGTTAGTTGATCTTTTCAAAGAACTAACTCCTGGTTTCACTGATCTGTTCTCTTATTCTTTTAGTGTCTATGTGATTTATTTCTGCTCTAATTTTTATTATATTATTCCTTCTGCTGGTTTGGGGTTTTGTTTGTTCTTCTTTCTTTAGCTCCTTTAGGTGTAAGGTCTGCAGTGTTTAATTCTTAAAAAAAAAAAGTTATATAAATATCATTATACCCATTTTTCAGATGGAAAGAAATGAAGGTAGAAAGACCATATAAAGTAGTCTTTAAAGGTATAAGCTCTACAGTTTGACTACCTGTATTAGAATCAGAGCTCTTCTAATAATAAATTATATATGATAACTTTAATTAACAAAAATATTAAAAATGATAATCATATCTCACCCCAATGTAATTGGGTTGATGTGTGCCTTAAATGAGATTTTACATCTAAAACATTTTCAAATAAAACATTTTACTTGAAAAAGTTAAACAGGAAAGGTGGACTTCCTTTGAGTCCATGTCAATGGGTAGAGACACTAAGAACATAACTTGGCTGAAACAAAGGGTGGGTGAGTTTTGAAGTATCTGGGAGAGGGAGGATCTTAAGTTATTTGTATTTGCTAATTGGTCTGACTGAAAAGGGAAATTAAAAACAAAACCTTATCTTTCATTTTCATGAAACAAGGTAGCTTTATAATTTGGAGCAAGGCACCCACTCAAATTAAGCTCCTACCCTTCTACAGACCTTGGAGGATAGGGGCATTATTTTCCTTGATCATTACATTTCAAAGGGATGGCTCCTAGTTCTTTGAGATAGGATGTAAAACTGACAAGATGCTTACACCAAGCAGAAAATCCTGTTGGAACTAATTAACAAATTCAGTAAACTTGCAGGATATTTAATTAACATACAGAAATCAGTAGCATTCTTATAAACTAACTATGAAATTTCTAAAAAAAAATAAAGCAACAATTCCATTCAAAATAACATCAAAAATAATAAAATATCTAGGGATAAATATAACTAAGGAAATGAAAGATCTGTACAATGAAACTATAAAACCTTGATAAATGAAATAGATGAAGATACAAATGGAAAGACATCCCATGTTCATTGGTCTGAAGATTAAATATTATGTAAATGTACATACTATTCAATGGCATTTATAGATTCAACACAATCCCTATCAAAATTCCAATAGCATTTTTCACAATAGTAAATATATATCATATCAAAAATTTGTATGGAAGTACAGAAGACCCCAAATAGCCAAAGCTATCCTGAGAAAGAGCAAAACTGGAGACATCACACTTCCTGATTTCAAAATATATTGCAGAGCTATAGTAATTAAAATGGTATGGTACTGGCATTAAAATAGATACATAAACAAATGGGACAGAATGGAGAGACAAGAAATAAACTCCTGCATACATGTTTAACTTATACTTGACAAGAAAAACATGAACAATTAATGAGTAAAAGATAGTATCTTCAAAACATGCTATTGGGTAAACTGGATAACCAAGTGAAAAAAGAGTGAAATCGGACCCCTGTCATACACTGGTCAAAAAATAATTCAGGGTGCCTGGGTGAGTCAGTCAGTTAAGTGGCCAGCTCTTGATTTCAGCATATCATGATCTTGGGGTCCTAGGATAGAGCCCCACATCAGGTTCTGTGCTCAGTGGGGAGTCTGCTTGGGATTCTCTCTCTCCCTCTGCCCCTCCCCCCACCAACTCTCTCTCTCTTTCAGATAAATAACTCTTAAAAAAAAAAAAAAAAACTCAAAATGGATCATAGACTTAAACATAAGACCTGCTACTATAAAACTCCTAGAAGAAAACATAGGGAAGAAACTCCTCAACATTGGTTTTGGCAATCATTTTTTGCATGTGACAGCATGCATAGGAAACTGATAGGAAAGCATAGGAAACTGAACAAAAATCAACAAGACTACATCAAACTCAAGATCTTCTGCACAACAAAAGAAACAATCAGCAAAATGGAAAGGCAACCTATGAAATATGAGAAAATATTTACAAATCATTTATTGGATAAGACTAATATCCAACATATATAAAAAGCTCATATAACTCAATAACAGACAAGAAAAACAAAACAAACAAACAAACTAAAAGCAATCTGATTAAAAATGGGTAGAGGAACTGGCTAGACATTTTTCCAAAGAAGAGATACAAGTGGCCAACACATACATGAAAAGATGCTTAATATCATTTATCATCAGGGAAATGCAAATCAAAACTACAATGAGATATCAATCACACTGGTAGAATATCAACAAGAAGACAAGAGATAATAAGTGTTGGCAAGGATGTGGATAAAAGGGAAGCCTTGTGTCTTGTTGGTGGGAATGTAAATTTATACACCCTCTATGAAAAACATATGGAGTTTCTTCAAAAAATTAAAAATAGAACTATTATATGATCAAGATATCTCACTTCTGGGTTATATTTAAAAGAAATGAGAAAGGATCTCGAAGTGATTACTTTTATATATATTGCAGCATTATTCATAATAGCCAAGATATGGAGACAACCTAAATGTCTGTTAACTGCTAAACAGTTAAATAAAAGTTTTATATCTCAAATGGGTAGAGAAAGAATTTACAGTTTTAAGTTTTTTACAGTAAATGCTCTAAGAAAAGGGATGTCAAGGGCCAAGAGTTAGGAAAAAAGTCTAAAGTTTAGTCAAGCTAAGAGGAACTTTAAGGGCCTTTTGGAAGACTGGTTGGTTGTAATAGGATGTCATTATTAGAATCTTATTAGAGAAGGAAAATAATTTTTCTGTAGTCACAAAAATTTAATTGTCAAATCGGAGTGAACCAATGGCTGCTTGAATTTAACATCCATGATCTTTACTTCTGTGGTAACCCAAATTGCTAAATTAGGGGACTCCTTTTTATGTGTCTCCTTTAGAACAACTGGTCTGGTGACTTGCATCAAGCGGATTTTTTTTTTCTTTTTCTTTTAAAGACCTTTATGCTATAAGATGAGCTGCCTTTGGCAAATACAGATGTCAGTTGATATTTGTTGAGACATTTCCAGAAAATAATTATACAATCAGAAGCTGTTTTAAGCAAGGCATTCTATAATGTTGTTCTCAATATTCCCTATCTCTCCTATGAAATAATCTCAAGGCAATAAATATATTCTATATTTCATCCTACCTCTAAAAAACAAGGAAATCCTAGTCAATAAAACTCAGGTCCTCAGTAAGGAGTTAAGATTGGTTTTGCATGGAAATCAGTCAATTAATATACCCCTTATTTTTTTCTGCTTCTTTTGGACAGATAAACAGAACCAGTATAGAAATGAAATCATTCAATTTCTTTAGCTTTTGAGATTCTGGACTTAGATAAGAAAAAAAACTTGAAGGAAGTTTTAGTCCTGGATTGGCACCTGAGGGCAAGAGAGAAATAAATGGATTGAAAAAACTGCAAAATGCAGCATATGTACAAAAAAGCATATACTTCATACATGTGCAACTTAATGAATAGTTACCAAGTTGAACACTCATGTAACACATCTGAAGGAAGCTATGCTGACAGGCTCAGGGAGTTCCAACTTGTTTTTTACCTCTCGGGAGATTGAGAGGTTCATAATTATCATCAGATAATTCAAACACTCTGGTCTTAATCTGAATGAACATTTTGCCTGTGTTTTTCTGAACCTGTCCTCCTCATTACTTCAACTATTCTATGAAAACTGAATCTAAAATTCTCCTCCACTTGTTATTTCTGTATTCGTAAAGCCTCAGGACTATCGTTGCCAGTCCTGTTACAATCAATGTTCTTTTCCCTCTATCAGCAGAATCAAGTTGTTATTTTGAAATTAATTCATGTCATCTTTCTTTGCACTATTCACTGAGATCCATCTTGTCACCCACATTTCACAGTGTGACATCCTGTCAAAGCCATTTTGCTGCAAGCCTTTTGAAACCAATTTCATAAGTCAAATGACTGGTCTATATACTAAGAATAAAAATCTCTCCAGTCAGCTAAAATGTTGCTGTTGTCATTTTTAATGAAGTTGTCCTATAAAAGCAAAACACCCAACTCCGACAGATTCACATATGCATGTACAGGTATAAGACAGATTTAAATGAATGCAGCTTTAAATAAAAATTGAAACAGATTGTACTTTTAGATGAAGCTAATTTAATAAACCAATAAAAATAACTCCATATGATAGAAATTATATCTCTGTAACCGTTTGCTGTTGTCATGTCTGCCATTTGATGGAATTAAGAGGCAGGCTGCCCGTGGAATGCTATAGAAGATCAGCAAGCTGTCATCCAAGACAAGAATGCAAAGGCAGCACTCTCTCCATTCCCATCAATCAGAAGGAAAATTCAGTTCTCTTACACAGTCTTTCGTCTATTGGATTATATGGATATTACTTTTTAATTATAAAATTTCTCTGATTAAAGGACAGATGTTTAGGGGGTGCCTGGGTGGCTCAGTTGGTTAAGCGACTGCCTTCGGCTCAGGTCATGATCCTGGAGTCCCTTGATCGAGTCCCGCATCGGGCTCCCTGCTCGGCAGGGAGTCTGCTTCTCCCTCTGACCCTCCTCCCTCTCATGCTCTCTGTCTCTCATTCTCTCTCTCTCAAATAAATAACTAAAAACTTTAAAAAAAAAAAAAGGACAGATGTTTATTCTCCAAGAGTCCTTAAATAAATTTTCTCCTATTCTAATGTATTCTTGAATATGTCAGCAATAGACGGACGAAAAAAAAAAAAAATCACTGGATGGTTAGCCTGAGTGGAGTAGAAAATGTAATTGGAATGTCTTAAGGACTTTTCATCAAATGAGCTCAATTGAGGCTATTTGCTTCGCTCAGTGCAAAGGAAAATGAGGCACTTTAAGTAGTTCTTTGAGGCTTCATTCTTGGACAGAAACACAACTGTACTATGTATTTGTTCAGGGTTGTTTTTTTTTTTTACTACATATTTAGATAGTGCTTTGCTATTTTCAAAGTACTCAAAGATTGTAATCATCATTAAAAAATGAGAGACACTAAACACTCTGTGTGACAAAATCAGAAAATTGTCCTTCTGGAATTGTGGCAGGTAAAAATCATTATAATAAATATACTGAATTTGGTCTTCTATAGAAGTAATTCTCAATTACAGATGGTTTGTTACAGAAAATATATTTTTCTAATCTCGTTTCGTGAAATAAGGTGGTCCACAATGTTTACTAAGGAATTAGAATGAAATATTATTGTTACAAGTTACATTATAATTATTATAAAAGTACTATCAAATCAACAATGTGTAAGCCTGTATAAGATCAAGAAAAAATATATATATAAGAAATAAGGTTTTATGTATAATGTCTGTGTCAAAGCAATGACATATAGAAGCAGAAAAATGTTCACCTTTAGCCCAGAGGGCTGACCTATAGCCTGCAAAGTTCCAATAAGAATCAAATATGTCCTGGTTGTTAATTCTTAAAGGGTCTCACGGACTGCCTGTATATCTCAATAATAGTTAATATCAAACTGAACGACAAGCACCAGAGAAATCTTGCAAAAGTAGTTTTATGAGTGGAAATCCGGAAAAGAACATTTATGATCTGGTACTCCCTGCACCCCCCTTCACCCTTGAGCACTAAGCATATAACCACCAGCTTCATAAAGCAAGAGTGTAGCTATTTCTGCCCATGGGTCCTGTCCCCATGCTACTTAAATAAACTTGCTGCGTTGTGCCATACAACAAGAATTCTTTCCTGACCATTGCATTGGACAACCCTGCAACAAAAAGTAGCAGAATTATTGAGTCATATGCTATTTATTCCCTTAATTTTACCTTTTTCTTTTCTCTTCTCTTCTTTTTTCTTTCTTTTCTTTTTTTTTTTTCTTTTCTTTTCAGAATTGGCAAACTATGATCATGGCACATAAACGGCCAGTTACTTCTACTTTTTTTTTTTCCTTTCAGGCCTTGGAAATAATATATTTTTTTGCATTTTAATGGATACATGTGAAATGGTTATATACATTCTTACATAATATCCTCAGTTTTGTCTCTTGTCCCCCAAAGAGTAAAATACTTACTATCTGGCTCTTTAAGAAAGTTTGTTGGCATCTTGTTTTAGAACCCTGGCAACATCTCAAGTATGTGATCCTCTTAATAAGCATCACTCTTACTTTACTGACCATAGGGAAATAACATCTAAAGCTCCTCCTGTAAGTACTTTCTTAACAATTTAAGTTTCCTTCTACCTTTTGTTTCCCACGAGATTTTTAGGTGATTAATAGCAATAGAAAGGTATAAAAGAATTTCTGCTATCATTGAAATGATCATACTATGTGATGTTGATGTTGCTCCTTTCATCTGTGAATGTGGTGGAATTACATGGACTTACTACTGTTGAAACGCTTTTAAATTTGTGTAATAAATACATTATAGGTTATTTTACAATAGCATAAAATTATGTTAGGTAATATTTTAAAGTTTTTATAATTAAATTGATAATTAAAACTGATCTTTAATTCTCTCAATCTCACTGTCTCTCATTGTTTTGTATTGTATTAATTATTTTTTTGAACCTTATAAGATGCGCTAGAGTTTTATTTTTTTCTGAACTTTTATTTTTTTTAAAGATTTTATATATTTATTTAAAGTGCAAGAGAGAGAGCGAGAGCACCAAGCAGAGGGGAGGGGTAGAGGGAGAGGGAGAAGCAGACTCCCCACTGAGCAAGGAGCCTGATGCCTGGCTCTATTCCAGGACACTGGGATCATGACCTGAACCTAAGGCAGACACTTAATTGACTGAGCCACCCAGGTGCCCCTTTTCCCAATTTTTATGTTAAACTTGAATATCATGTGAATTCATCATTCAGTGCATATTTGTAAGAAGTCAACTATAACACTCTCTGGGCCTGGGTTATTATTGGGAGGCATATTTATTATCTACTGTGAAATAATGTAGATTGTAGAGAAAATATCTTTATGTTTTTAAATAGTTAAGGCATAGAAGAAATTTTACTGACCTTGGAAGCTGTGTTAGAAGAGCAAGCAGAAGTTAACTTACAGTTGTATAAATATTGAAAACTCCACAGAGATTTACCTATCTGTAGAGGTATGTTTTTACACTTGAAGGAAAAATAAGTCATTTTTGGATTATAAAGCCTAAGGCTTTATAATTTTTGTTTGCTTGTTTTTAACTGTAACACTCATCAGGACTATAAGACATACTTCCATTAGTAATAGTGATTCACTATGAAAGTTGACCTTAGTGTTTAAATAAACCATCCATGCCTGTCTTTCACTTTCCCTGGAGAAGATTATTTAAATTCCAAAGTATTAGAGTAGAAATTTCCAAGAAAGACTCTCTATGATGGCTAGAAGGAGTCAGTTGCCTACATTTTTTCTGAATTTAAGTACAGAAAATTCATTTTCTCTATTCCTTGCCTACAAGTCAGATTATGTATGTGGAGAATGTTTGACTTGGTGCCCATCATATTGGCATAAGTGTAATAACTGAGACAGAATGGCATGGCACACTTTTTATTGACTATAAAGTAAATCATAAGAAATCTGCTCTGATTCAGAAACCTCATGTGTGCATTCAGAACAAAATAATAAAGATTAATATTAAAAGAAAGCATTTTGCCATGAAAAGTTCTTGTGGGGTGTTCATTAAAATTTCTTTAAAACTGGAAATAATAAAGGGAACACTAATCTCTTTGCTGTGTTGAGTCTTCCCAATTAACGAACATAATATGTGTCCCCATTTATTTGGGTTTATTATTTATTTAGGTTTATTATTTATTTATTATTTTTTATTATCCCTACTTGCTTTATCCATGCACTAGGTCAGCTAGGAATGAAAGCCACATCTCCTAGTGGATTTCTTTTTGGTTTTGAGAGAGTCCCTCTCTGGTACAAAGAAGCTGGACCTTGCCTGTTTTTAAAGCAAAAGTACCAGCGTATGGGTTAAAGGTTATTTATTGTATAGTCCCAAGCCTCTAAAGACAAAGACATCTTTTTCCTTTGATTCATGATACACATCTGGTTCCCTAGTTTAGATTTTTATTATTTAAAAAAAAATAATTTCCCGTCTTTTGCATTTCAATTTTGCATATGTCAGCAAGTTTTTGCTGTAAAACAAATTACCCCCAAATTAGTGGTTTACAACAATAACCATGTATATATCTTATATTTATGTGAGTTGGAAATTGAGACTGGGCTCAGATAAGTGTTTTTTTGTGCTCTCTGGTGGGTACACAAATCAGATGATGGTTTAGCTGCCTGGCTAGTCCAGTAGGCCCCAGGTTGAATGGTTTCTCTCTGCCCCATGTGGTTTCTTCACTGAGCTAGTTCAGGCTTTTCCACATGTCAAGGGAGAAACACACAAAAGTCTTGAAATCCTGGCTCAGAACTGGCACATTACTTCTGCCACATGGTCTAGGTCAAAGGAAAACAATAATCTAAAGAAACCAAAGAAGTGGGGAGATAGGCCGTTCACTCTTGAGGAGTAGAGATTCATATTCATATCATAAAGGCACTCTTACTGGGAGGAAATAAATTATGACCAATTTGACAATCCTGTACAGTGTGGTTTTTTTTCATATCCCTTCATTTTTATTTCTATTTTAATTATTTTAAACATTATTTTAAAATCTTAAGTAATAATTTGAAGCAATAATTCTTTTTTTTTTTTAAGATTTTATTTATTTATTTGACAGAGAGAGAGACAGCGAGAGCAGGAACACAAGCAGGGGGAGTGGGAGAGGGAGAAGCAGGCTTCCCGTGGAGCAGAGAGCCCGATGCGGGGCTTGATCCCAGGACCCTGGGATCATGACCTGAGCCAAAGGCAGACACTTAACGACTGAGCCACCCAGGCGCCCTAAAGCAATAATTCTATTAACTCACATTTTAGATTGTTAATCTTCCTGTTTATTGTGCTTTATGATTATTTCCTTATGCAGTTGGTAATTTTTACTGTGAAATTAAATTTCAAACATAGAAAAATTTTATATGTAGGGATAGTGTGTGTGTATGGGTGTGTGTGTGTGTGTAGTGGTGGTGAAAGTGGGGGAAGGGTCTCTTTTCCTATGGATTATGGAACTTTTGCTAAAAACTTGTTTTTTTGGCTTTGTATTTTTCCATGTGTCCCTGAAGTTCTATGTGTCTAAAAACATTATTAGAAGATTCCCACATAGGGCGCCTGGGTGGCTCAGCCGTTAAGCGTCTGCCCTCAGCTCAGGTCATGATCCTGGAGTCCCGGGATCGAGTCCTGGGATCAAGTCCCACATCGGGCTCCTGGCTCAGTGGGGAGCCTGCTTCTCCCTCTGACCCTCTCCTCTCTCATGCTGTTTCTCTCTTGCTCGCTCTCCAATAAATAAATAAATAAAATCTTAAAAAAAAAAAAAAGAAGATTCCCACATAATGCAAAGGATAGGAAATCTTCCTCTACACTCACAGAATAAGTTTATTTTCTTTCTCAAAATATCAGGCAGAGGTAATTATCCATGTTGCTTATCAGTGCAAATACCCAACTTTTCTAGTGTGTATTTACTAGTGTGGAAATTCTTTTAGGGCTTCAGCTGGTCAGGCCTTTTAGTTTCAGCTGCCCAATTTGAGGATATGATGACAAAATAATGGCTTCAATCTCCTTCCTAGTACTTATATCCTCAGTGTTTCCAAGGCTTTCATGGTATCAGCTGTGCATTTGTTTCTTGCCTGAAACCCACACTTTTGTTTTTCTTTTTTCTGACACAAAGGGATTTTTCTTTCTTTTATATTTAATTTTTTCATTGTTGCTCTTGTATTTTACTTTAAAATTTCTAAGTGTTTGAAGCAGGATGGATATTCTATATTAGTTCTAAAACCATCCCCAAATATGAGAAGTGTTTTTAAGTAATCTCTATGTTCAGTGTGGGGCTTGAACTCACAACCCAAGATCAAGAGTTGCAAACTCTACCTACTGAGCCAGCCAGGCACCATGTGAGAAGTGATTTTTGTTTGCTTGTTTTTAACTGTAACACTCACTCATCAGGACTATAAGACATACTTCCATTAGTAATAGTGATTCACTATGAAAGTTGACCTTAGTGTTTAAATAAACCATCCATGCCTGTCTTAAACATTAGATAGTGCTTCCACTTTAAATGAATCCTCAGGTTATTATCAATAAACATGTCTCATTAGGAAACAGACATTTTTTTTTTTCCTTTTATCTATTCTGGTCTTGAAGTCACATTAAAGCTCAGGGGCGCTATACCTAGTTAAACTGCTTTTAAAATTCTGACTTTCTTTATTGACATACTCCTTATAGATTGCTATCTCAATATCAGGAGTGTTTTGCAAACCAACAGAGCTGTCTTCTATATATGCAGAGATTCCACAGGCTGGTAGTTTTAATTAATCTTCTTTTTGGAGTTTCTTACGGTGGAAACTTAGATTATTGATTTTAGATCTTTCTTCTTATCTAATCTATGCACTCAATGTTATAAATTTCCTTTTAAGCACTGTTTTTCCTGCATCCCACAAATTTGGGTAAGTTGTCATTTATCCTCATTTAGTCAAAATATTTTAAAATTTCTCTTGAGGTTACTTCTCTGACTTGTGTTATTTAGAAATGTGTTGTTTAATGTCCATGTGTTTTGGGGATTTTCCAGTTTTCTTTCTGTTATTGAGTTCTAGTTTAAATTCATTGTGTTCTAAGAAGAAGCATTGAATGCTTCCTTTTTTTTTTTTTTTTAGTTCTTGCTTTAAATTAAAAGGTTAGAGGGCGCCTGGGTGGCTCAGTTGGTTAAGCGACTGCTTTCGGCTCAGGTCATGATCCTGGAGTCCCTGGATCGAGTCCCGCATCGGGCTCCCTGCTCGGTGGGGAGCCTGCTTCTCCCTCTGACCCTCCCCCCTCTCATGTGCTCTCTCTCATTCTCTCTGTCTCAAATAAATAAATAAAATCTTAAAAAAAAAAGTTAAAAAGTTAGAGATAATTACGTTTTTTTTATTTAGCCCATTTTTATTTTTATCTTATTTATTTTCAAAAATTTAGGTATAATTGACATATAACATTATATTAACTTCAAGTGTACAACATATGATTCGATATTTGTATATATTTTGAAATGATCACCACAATATTGCTAATTAACACCCATGACCTTAAATTATTAGTTTTCTTTTCTTGTGCTGAAAACATTTAAGATCCACTCTCTTAGCAACTTTCAATATACAATACAGTATTACTAACTATAGTCACCACACTGTACATTACATCCCAGACTTATTTATTTTATAGCTGGATGTTTTTACTTTTTAACCCCCTTCAGCCATTTTGCCCACCCCCATCCCCCTTTCCCCTACCTCTGGCAACCACCAGTCTGTCCTTTGCATCCATGAACTCAGATTTTGATTGTTTTTGCTTTGTCCCTAGATTTTTCTATTTATATATATATATTTTTAAATAAAAGACAGAATTAAAAATATAATTGATTTCCTTCTGAAATATGTTAAATAAACCTCTTAAATTTAAACATCAGAAGTTAGATAACCTTTTGTTGTTGTTAATAAGTAAAATCAAACTCAATTTTATTATTTATTTATGTATTTGTTTATTTATTTTTAGGTTGATATATGGCCATGACTATTCTTTTTTTTAATTTTTATTGTTTTCTTCATTTCACTTTATTTATTTATTTTTGTTAGTTTCATAGTTTTATTTAAATTTCAGTTAGTTAACATACAGTGTAATATTAGATTCAGGTGTAGAATTTAGTGATTCATTACTTACGTTCAACACCCAGTGCTCATCACAAGTGCTTCTTTAATATCCATCACCCATTTGACGCATCCCCTCCCATTCACCTCCCCTCCAGCAACCCTCAGTTTGTTCTCTATAAGAGTCTGCTTTATGGTTTGCCTCTTTTTTCCCCTTATGTTCATTTGTTTTGTGTCCTAAATTCCACTTTAAATTCCGCATATAAGTGGAATTTATATAATCATATTATAACCATATGTAACCATATTATAACCATATACTATACTATAAATCATATGGTATTTGTCTTTCTCTGACAGAGCTCCATCCATATCATTGCAAATGGCAAGATTTCATTCTTTCTGATGCTGAGTAATAGTCCATTAAAAAAAATAGTCCATTGTATAAATATATATACCACTTCTTTTTTTTTTAAGATTTTATTTTATTTATTTATTCATGAGAGACAGAGAGAGAGAGAGAGGCAGAGGGAGAAGTAGGCTCCTCGCTGAGCAGGGAGCCCGATGCGGAACTCAATCCCAGGACCCTGGGATCATGACCTGAGCTGAAGGCAGACGCTTAACCATCTGAGTCACCCAGGCACCCTATTTACCATTTCTTTACCCATTCATCAGTCAATGGACATTTGGGCTCTTCCATAATTTGCAGATTGTTGATATGCTCTTATAAACATTGGGGTGCATGTATCCCTTCAAATCAGTATTTTTGCATCCTTTGGGTAAAATACCTAGTAGTGCAATTGCTGGCTCATAAGGTAGTTTCATTTTTTTAATTTTTTGAGGAACTTCCATACTATTTTCCAGAGTGGCTGCTCCAGTTTGCATCCCAACCAACAGTGTAAGAGGGTTTACCTTTCTCCACATCCTAGCCAATATCTGTTGTTGCCTGTGTTAATTTTAGCCATTCTGACAGGTGTCAAGTGATATCTCATTGTAGTTTTGATTTGTCTTTCCCTGATGATGAGTGGTGTTAAGCATCTTTTCATATGTCTGTAAGCCATCGACAATTCTTCTTTGGAAAAAATGTCTATTCATGCCTTTTGCCCATTTTTTAATTGGATTAATCATTTTATTTTATGAGTGTTGAGTTTATAAGTTCTTAACATATTTTGGATACTAACCCTTTATCAGATATGTCATTTGCAAATATCTTTTCCAATTCCGAAGGTTGCCTTGTAGTTTTCTTGATCATTTCCTTTGCTGTGCTGGAGTTTTTATCTTAATGAAGTCCCAATAGTTCATTTTTGCTTTTGTTTCCCTTGCCTTAGGAGATGTACTAGCAAGAAATTCCTAAGGCTGTTGTCAAAGAAGTTACTGCTTGTGTTCTCCTCTAGGATTTTGATGGTTTCCTAATCACATTTAGATCTTTAATCCATTTTAAATTTATTTTTTGTGTATGGTGTAAGAAAGTGGTCCAATTTCATTCTTTTGTATGTTGCTGTCCACTTGTCCCAACACCATTTGTTGAAGAGACTGTCTTTGTCAAAGATTAGTTGACCATATAGTTGTGGGTCCATTTCTGGCTTCTCTATTCTGTTCCATTGATTTATGTATCTGTTTTTATGGTGGTACTAAATGTCTTGATGACTGAAGCTTTGTAATATACCATAAAGTCTGGAATTGTGATACCTCTAGTTTTGCTTTTCTTTTTCAAAATTGCTTTTGCTATTTGGGGTCTTTGTGCTGCCATACAAATTTTTGTATTGTCTGTTCCAGCTCTGTGAAATATACTGTTTGTATTTTGATAAGGATTGCATTAAATGTGTAGATAGGTTTAGCTAGTATAGACATTTTAACAATATTTGTTCTTCAAATCCATGAACATGAAAGTTTTTCCATTTCTTGTCTCATCTTCAATTTCTTTCATAAGTGTTTTATAATTTCTGTAATACAGATCTTTTACCTCTTTGGTTAGTTTTATTCCTAGGTATCTTACAGTTTTTGGTGGAATGGTAAATGGGATCAATCCTTTGATTTCTCTTTCTGCTGCTTCAGTATTGGTATAAAGAAATGCAACAGATCTCTGGAGATTGATTTTGTACCTTGTGACTTTACTGAATACGTGTATCAGTTCTGGCAATTTTTTGGTGGAGTCTTTTGGCTCTTCTTAGAGCATGATGTCATCTGCAAATAGGGAAAGTTTGACTTTTTCTTTGCTAATTTAGATATCTTTTATTTCTTTTGTTGTTCAGTTACTGAGGCTAGGACTTCCAGTACTATGCTAAATAACAGTGGTGAGGGTGAATATCCCTGTCTTATTCCTGACCATAGAGGAAAAACTCTCATTTTTCCCCATTGAGGATGATATTAGCTGTGGATCTTTTATATATGACCTTTATTTTGCTGAGGTATGTTCCTTCTATCCCTACTTTGTTGAGGGTTTTTATCAAGAACAGATGCATTTCGTCAAATGCTTTTTCTGCATCTATTGAGAGGATCATATGATTCTTGTCCTTTATTTTATTAATGTGGTGTATCATGTTGATTGATTTGTGAATATCAATATACCCTTGCAACACAGGAATACATGTCACTTGAGTGTGGTAAATGATACTGTTGCATTCGATTTTCTAGTATTTCATTGAGAATTTTTGCATCCATGTTCATCAGGGATATTGGCCTGTAGTTCTGTTTTTCAATGGAGTCTTTTTCACGTTTCAGAATCAAGAAAATGCTGGCCTCATAGAATGAGTTTGGAAGTTTTTCTTCCATTTCTTTTCTTTTCTTCTTCTTCTTCTTCTTCTTTTTTTTTTTTTTTTTTTTTGACGAGTTTGAGAAGAATAGGTATTAACTCTTCTCCAAATGTTTGGCAAAATTCCCTCGGGCAGCCATCTGGCCCTGGACTTTTTTTGTTGGGTAATTCAATTTCTTTGCCGTTTATTGGTCTTTTCAAGTTTTCTCTCTCTCTTTCAGTTTTGATAGTTTATATATTTCCAGTAATTTATCCATTTCCTCCAGGTTGCCCAGTTTGTTGGGATATAATTTTTCATAATACTCTCTTACAATTGTATATATTTCTGGGATGTTGGTTGTGATCTCTCCTCTCTTATTTTTGATTTTATTTATTTGGTTCCTTTCTGGGTTTTTTTTGTTGTTGTTGTTTTTTTTAGTCTGGCTAGGGGTTAATCAATCTTATTAATTCTTTCAAAGAATCGGCTCCTAGTTTCATTGACTTTTCTGCTGCTTTTTGTTTGTTTTGATATTATTTTCCTGCTCTAGTCCTTATTATTTCCCTTCTTCTGCTAGCTCTAGACTTCATTTGTTGTTTTATTATCTAGCTCCTTTAGGTGTAAGGTTAGGTTGTATATTTGAGATTTTCCTTGCTTCTTAAGGTAGGCTTGTATTGCTATATACTTCCATCTTAGGACTACTTTTGCTGCATCCCAAAGGTTTTGGACTGTTGTGTTTTCATTTTCATTCATAAATATATATATATATGTATGTATATATATATATACATACATATATATATATGTATGTAATAATAGTAGGGGACTTTAACACCCAAATAACATCAAGGGATAGACTTGATATGTATATATATATATATACATAAATATATATATATATGTATGTATATATATATATATACATACACATTTCTTCTTTTAATTTCCTGGTTGATGCATTCATTCTTTAGTAGGATGTTCTTTAGCCTCCATATATTTGTGGCCTTTCCAAATTTTTTTTTTTTTTTTTCTGATTGACTTCAAGTTTCATAACATTGTGATGAGAAAATATGCATGGTACAATCTCAATCTTTTTGTACTCGTTGAGGCCTGATTTGTGACCCAGAATGCATTCTATTCTGGAGAATGTCTTATGTATTCTTGAAAAAAATGTATATTCTGCTGCTTTAAGATACAATGTTGTGAATATATCTGTTAAGTATATCTGGTCCAGTGTGTCATTCAAAACCAGTGTTTCTTGTCAATTTTCTGCTTAGATGATCTATCCCTTGATGTTATTTGGGTGTTAAAGTCCCCTACTATTATTATATTGTTATCAATGAATTCCTTTAGGTTTGTTATTTATTGTTTTATATATTTGGGTGCTCCAAATGTTTACAATTGGGGTATAAATATTTACAATTATTAGATCTTCTTATTGGATAGACACTTTTATTATGATGTAGTGCTCTTCTTTATCTCTTGTTACAGTCTTTGGTTTAAAATCTAGTTTGCCTGATATAAGTGTTACTACACCAGCTTTCTTTTGACATCCCTTTGCATGGTAAATATTTCTCCATCCCCTCACTTTCAATCTATCAGTGTCTTTGGGTCTAAAATGAGTCTCTTTTAGGCAGCATATAGATGGATCTTGCTTTTTTATCCATTCTGACATGCTATTTTTTTTATTGGAGCATTTAGTCCATTTACATTCAGATTAATTATTGATCAATATGAATTTACTGCCATTTTATTACTTGTTTTGTAATTGTTTCAGGATATTTTGTTTATTCCTTTCAAGTCTTGGCTGCTTTTGGTCTTTCTTTCCACTCTTGCCCTTTAATATTTCTTGCAAGGCTGATTTAGTGTTCACAACTCCTTTAATTTGTGTTTATCTGGGAAACTATTTATCTCTCCTTCTATTCTGAATGATAGCCTTGCTACATAGAATATTCTTGGCTGCACATTTTTCTCATTCAGCACGTTGAATATATTATGCCACTTTCTTCTGGCCTGGCAAATTTCTGTGAAAAGATCTGAAACTAAGCTCTTTTTGTCTTCCCTTGTAAGTTAGAGACGTCCTTTGCCTCCCTGCTTTTAGAATTTTCTCTTTATCTCTATATTTTGTAAATTTAACTACAATATGCCTTTGTATTGGCCTGCTTTTGTTGATTTTTAAAAAGTATTTTATTTATTTGACAGAGAGAGACATAGTGAGAGGGAACACAAGCAGGGGGAGTGGGAGAGGAAGAAGCAGGCTTCCAACTGAGCAGGGAGCCCAATGCAGGGCTTGATCCCAGGACCCTGGGATCATGACCTGAGCCGAAGGCAGACACTTAACAACTGAGCCACCCAGGCGCCCCTGCTTTTGTTTATTTTGTTGGGAGTTCTCCGTGCCTGCTGAATTTGGACATCTGTTTTCTTCCCTTGATTAGGGACATTTTCATCCATAATTTCCTCAAATAAAGTTTCTACCCCCTTTTCCCTCTCTTCTTCTTCTGGGACTCCTATGATGTGAATGTTATTACACTTTATAGAATCACTGAGTTCCATAAGTATACATTCATGATCTAATATTTTTCTTTCCCTTTTCTTTTCAGCTTCATTATTTTCCATAATTTTGTCTTCCATATAATTTATTTGTTCCTCTGTTTCTTCCATCCTTGTGATCATTACATCCAGTCAGTTTCAAATCTTGGTTATTGCATTTTTCATTTGGCCTGACTAGTATTTAGGTCTTTTATCTCTGCAGTAAGGGACTTCCTGGGTGTCTTCTCTTGCTTTTCTCAAGCCCAGTGAGCATTTTTGTGATTGTTGCTTTCAATTCTGGATCAGGCATATTATTTATGTTTGTTTTGATTGATTAGATCTCTGGCAGTGACCCTTTCTTGTTGTTTCATTTGGGATGAATTCCTCCATATTGGCATTTTGTCTAGGTCTCTTTTAGGAAAGCCTGTTTTGTTTCTTGTTCCTGAGAGTAATGACTTTATGAAGAAGAGGTTATATACTGTCCAAGGCCTGGTGCTTCAGGAAGTGTCTCTTGTGTATGCTGACACTCTGCTGCTGTGTTTTGTCTGCTCTTTTCCTCAGGCTGGTCCTCTGAAGACTTTCTTCTTGCCTGCAGGGAGAGATTTTGGGCCTTGGCCAGAGTGTGGCAGATTTTAACTAGGTGTGCTCAGGTCTGCTTGTTAGAAGAAATCTCATGCTTTTTCCACTAGAGTTGAAGATTTGCAGAACTCTATAGCCAGTAGATGTGATGTGTGCACAGACATTGTGGGGTAGTTTGTGCTGGTATTCTGGAGGTGGGGCCAGCTGCACTGGTTCTCAGGCACACTGGCCTGAGAAAAGCAGTCCCAGCAGAATGCAGGGGGGTGGACTTTGGTGTAAGCAGTTTAGGCTGCCAGTGTTGGTGTGGTGTTGCTTACTGAAGTTAGTTTATGCTAAGGGGTAGGGGAAGGAAATGGTGCCTGCCAGCTCTTTTATCCTGGAGAGGCACTACTTCCTCTCCCAGATGCACTCCAAGAAGGGGGAACTGCCTCTCCCAAAGAGTCCCAGGGGATCCTCAGATGGTGCCATCTAACCTGGGGCTATCTGCCCTACTTCTCCAGAGGAACAGTGCAGCACCCTCAGGGCTCCACACCAGCCATGCCTTGGACTTCTAAAATTCCAGTCTTTGAGTCTCACTAGTTGTAAAAACTCATGAATATCAGCCCTTCTTATTTCCCAGTCAATGACTTTGGGGAAGTATTTTCTCTGTAGGACTCCCTGTGTGTGCCTTTCTCATTCTCTCTCTCTCTCCTGCCTCTCTCCATGACCAGGGCTCCCTCCCCTCCTCACATTCATGATTTATTTTTCTCCCAAACCATGTCTTTGCACCTCCTACCTTCCATGATGTGGCCTCTTCTCTCCCTCTAGTTGTGCAGTTTGTTCTGTCAGTCCTCAGACCAACTTCTCGTGTATTCAGAATGATATGATGTTTATCTAGCTGTGTTCAAGGGATGAGGCAAACCTAGGGTCCTCCTGTTACTCCACCATCTAAGCTCCAGATTTGAATGCTTCCTATTCTTTTAAATTTATAAAGGTGTCTTTTATGACTCATAATGTGGTCTATCTTGGTGAATGTTCCATGTGAGTTTGAGAAGAATGTGTATTCTGTTATTGGATGAAGTAGTCTTTAGATTTAATTTTATCTATTAATTGATGATATTTTCAAGTTTAAGTATGTCCTTCCTGATTTTCTGTCTAACGGATCTGTCGATTGTTGAGAGAAGGGTGTTGAAGTCTCTAACTATGATAGTTGAAATAATCTATTTCTCCTTGCATTTCTATGAGATTTTTTGCCTCCTGTAATTATGATACTCTGCTGTTAGGTGTTATAAATGCTAAGACTTGTTATGTTTTCTTGGACATTTGACCATCATTATATAATGCCCTTCTTTATTCCTTATAACATTCCTCACTTTGAAATCTACTCTGTCTGGAATTAATATAGCTATTTTTCCTTTCTTTTGATTTGTGTTAGCATGGGACATTTTTTCCCATCCATTTATTTTTAATCTATATGTATATTTACATTTAAAGTGGATTTCTTGTACATAGCATAGAGTTTAGCTGTCTTTGTTGGTGTACTCTGACAATCTTAATTGCAGTATTTAGACAATTGAAATTCAAAGTAAGTATTGACATTACTGAATCAATATCTAAGACATTCATTACTGTTTTCTATCTGCTACCTTTTTTCTTTGTTCCTATTTTTGTCTTCCACAATTTTTCTGTCTTTTTTTTTGTTTGTTTTTAAAAAGAATATCATGATTCCATTTTATCTCCTTCTTTAGCTATAGTTATTATTATTTTTTTCTAGTGGTTGCCCTGGCGTTTACAATATACACTTACAGATAATCCAGGTCCATATTCAAATAATAATATACCACTTCAAAGGTAATGTACCTTATAAAAACAAAATAATTCTAATTCCTTGCTCCCATAATTGTACCATCGTCTGTTTCACTTATATTTTAGAATATTATTTTTAGAATACATATACAATTTCACATTTCACATATATACATTTCACTTATATACATTTCACTTATATTTTAGAATATTATATTTAGAATATATAACAATGTTCTAAAATATAAGTAAAATGAATATATATGTACATATATATACACTCACACACATAATTGAGGAATTGTTGCTAATATTATTTTGAACAATCTCTTATTGTTAGATAAGGGAAAAATAAGAGAAATATAAACTTTCATTTTACTTTCACTTGCTTTTTTCTTTGATGTTCTTCTTTTCTTTATGTAGATCTGAGTTTCTGAACTGTATCATTTACCTTCTCTCTAAAGGACTTATAACATTTCTTGCAAGTCAGGTGTACTAGAAATAGATTCACTCAATTGTTCTTTGTCCTAGAAAGTCTTTATTTTGCCTTCACTTTTAAAGGATAATTTAGCAGGGTACAGAATTCTAGGTTGATTTGTTTTTTCTTTCCACATTTCAAATATTTTCTTCCACTCTCTTCTTTCATGCATGGTTTCTGAGGAGAAGTCAGAAGTAATTCTTGTCTTTGTTCCTCTATCAGTAAAGTAACCCCCCTTCTGCCCCCGCAGCTTATTTCAGGATTGTTTGTCTTTGATTTTCTGTGATTAGAGATGATATGTCTAGGCATAGTGTTGGGACATCTTCCTACTGTGTGTTCCCAGAACTTCCTGGATCTGTGAGTTGGTATATGACATTAATTTGGGGGAAATTTTCAGTCATTGTTGATTCAAATATTCGTTTCCTTTCTCTCTTTTCCTTCTGGCATTCCCATTAGAATGTATGGTACACTTCTTATTTTTCTCACAGCCTCTGGATATTCTGTTTTGTTTTGTTTTGTTTTTCAATCTCTGCTCTCTTTGCTTTTTAGTTTATAAGGATTCTGATGATGTGTGCTTTAGCACAGAGATTTTTATTTTAGGTGCACCCATTCTAATAAACCCATCAAAGTCACTCTTCATTTCTGTTAGAGTATTTTTCACTTCTAGAATTTATTTATTTATTTTGTTATTTCTTAGGATTTCTATCTCTCTACTTACATTATCTACCTATTGAGGCTTGTTGTCTACTTTATCCATTAGAGCCCTTACCATTTTAATCATAGTTATTTTAAATTCCTGTTCGAATAATTCCAAAATCACTGACATGTCTGATTCTGGTGCTTGCTCCATCTCTTCAAATTGTGTTTTTGCCTTTTGATATGCCTTGTAATTTTTTCTTGGTAACTGGAAAGGATGGTTTAAAAAAATGTTGTACAGAGGTTTTTAGTATTGTAGTGGTGAAGTGTGTATATGGGAAAACTTTCTATAGTCAGTCCTATAATAAAATCTTAGTCTTTTAATGAGCTTCTGCCTCTGGAATGTAAACTTTACATGTTTCTCATTTTTTTTTTACCCCCTTTAGGTTGGCAAAACGGCTAGCATGGGCCATAGGTGAGTATTTCCCTTCTCTCACATGGAAGGCTCGAGTTGGAGTTGGGTATTTCCCTTCCCCAAGTTGCTTAGTTTCTGGCAGTTTAGGTTCTCTTTTATTAGTTTCCCCTGGAGGCAAGAAGAGAATGTTATGGCATATTTCTTTTTCTTTTTTTTTTTTTTTTTTTCTCCTGCTCTTGCTAGAAGGTTAAGGGGATTTTTCTCTGATATTTACTGTAGGACCTTGGTCGAGCTCCTGGAGGTAAATCACACATAGTTGTGGGGGTTCTCATATGACTGAGTTCCCCTGGAGTTTTTAATTTTCAAATGCACTGAACTTTCAGCAATTTGTCCATTACAGTTCAGGTTTTCTTACTCAGGTTCTGGTTCCTTTGTGGGGTTTCTGCTTGTGAGTCTTTGCTCTGGTAAGACTTGAGTCCTGATATTGGCCCATATCGCCAATCTTAGGGGCAGGGTTTTGCCCTATGTCCATGCCTTTCTTATGAATCCAGAAAGATTTATTAATTTTTAGGTCTGTTCAGCTTTTTGCTTGTTGGGATGGGGGAAACACAATATGATATTTTTGAATAAAAGATGAATGTACCTGATGAAAAATACCCATATCCATTTGCCAAGAAAAAATTGTCCTACAAACCTTACTAGAATGTTTGGTATTGTGTTTTATAAAATGCTTTTTAAGTAACCAGTTTCTAAACCTTCCCATTATAATACAAACCTGACACAAAATAATGATTATGGAAAAGGCAAAGAAAGAATACATCATAGAAAGAGATTGGGTTGGATTGGGCCTGTTCTGCTCATTCATGGCACTAAAAAAGAATAGGCTACTTATCAGTGATTATGTTTTCAGGTATTTTGCATTAATATTTTGTTCATTTTACAAAAGAAAAAAAGACTATATTCCCTACACTGTTTGCTGAATCTATGCCAAAGGACTGAATATTCATTCTAAACTAAACAGAAAAATCACTTAGGGAGAAAATGTAAGATAATTGGAAAGGTTAATCCATGACACATTCCTGAACTTTTATTAAGTCCTTCCATGTCTCAACCACTATGCTAGGTATTGTAGATACAAATGGAAGAATTAGACTCTGTGATTCTCTCTTGTCTTCTAGTTATTAGCTATAAGTATACTCCAATGCTGAATTATTTTTGGCCTGTCCATCTAATATGTTGTATAACATCTCTCTTGTATTCCAAATCTCTTCAGCCTTTTAGAATTAACTCTTTATACTATCCTGGATGTAAATTTTTAATGATTTTTATACATTAACATTGGCAGAGTCTCTTTAATGTTTCAAAAGAGCCCTATTATACCATCAACTGGAACTCTTCATGTCTGTCTATTTTTCAAATACTTATGCAGAATTCTAATCTCTCAGTGTCTACATTATAACCTTGAAGCCAAGTTGGCAATATTTCTTAAGGCACCATGTAGAGAGATTTAATCCTAAAGAGACCATGAAAAATGATGTATGTAGTACCAATTTAAATCCTGCTCTTCATGAGAGCAATTTGAAGGGAGAAATTATATGGGGTTACAATGAGCCCTAAAACTTCTTGGAAGAAGCAATAATACTGTAAGAAAATCAGTAGGATATTTAAAAGATCACAAAAGAAATTGAATTTATCTGCATTTATGATTGACTAAATGCTGTGTAAAAATTGACTATTTATACAAATACGTTTTAATTTTATTCAATGTGAATTTAGGTACTAGATTTTACTATACTAGATTTTAAGTGATTCATAATAAAGAGACAAGTATTTGTTTTGATATAAGATTCTCAATGAAGAAGAAGTAGAACTGCATATATTGATCCCCAAATAAAAAGCAATATATTCTTTTATTCACTTATGAATTTATTTAATATTTGTTAAGCAACACCTCTGTTTCTAAGGAATTCTGACAGTTTTGTGATCCAAAGATGGTTAAGACAGGCTTAGTTGCTCAGTACCTGCTTTCAAAGGGGCTTTAATGGAATTGTTATCTGTTTGAAAATAAATAATAATTCCCGTTTTTCTTACAGTTGAAAAGAGGTAAAGTTAACTATGGTGACTTCATATTAGTGCCAGTTATATCATTTTCTATCATGATGACTGATCAAATCTGGGAAACTTTCTGAGATTAGGTTGCATCATTTGTTTATTCTTTATCAATCCATTCTAGATATCTGAAATATGATAGGTATTATGTTCAACATAATTTTATATAAATTCCTGTGTACTATTCTTATTAACAAAGAACAAAATACTTCTTTCTAATTTTCTAGTAAGGAAATGATGAAACAGAAGCTAAATTCACTGTGCAAAATTCTTCAGGCTAGTAAGCATTAGTCCTAGTATTTAGGCCAGACTTACTTGGCTAAGGTAAGGCTCAAATTGTTGCTATTGGACCATTTTACTCCCTCTGGTAGCATTGGAACTTCTATTTTGGATAGGATTCTTAATTGACTGAGAAAATACCTGTAAATTCTAATTAACGCTACAAGTTTAGAGCATATAATTATAACCTACTAAAGTTTGCTATTTTCCCCTAAAGAACTGTAAATTTGAATGGAACTTTATATTCATTATAAGAACATTTTTCTTTGATTTGTTATTTTGATTTCCTTTGAGATAATTTCATGTATATGTCTTTATGTCGTAAATAGTTACACAAAATAATGAAAAGTATAAAGATACATAAATGCAAATTGGGTGAATGAAATTATATAGTGATCAAAGAAAAATGTTTTAACTTCCCTCTCTTATTTAAAATTTAAAAAAGAGAGAGTGGGGTGCCTGAGTGGCTGTCAGTTAAGTGTCTGACTCTTGATTTCAGCTCAGGTCATGATCCCAGGGTTGTGAAATTGAGCACTGCTTCAGGCTCTGCACTGGGCATGGAGTCTGCTTGACTCTCTCTCCCTCTCTCTGTGCCTCTCCCCGCTCTAAAAGAAAAAGAAAAAAGGAAACTACCAATATTTTATATTATTTAAAGATTTATTTACTTATTTATTTAGAGAAAAAGAGAGCATGAGTGGGGGGAGGGCAAAGGGAGAGGGAGAAAGAGAATCCTGAAGCAGACTCCTCACTGAGCACAGAGCCTTCACAGGGCATGATCCCAGGAGCCTGAGATCATGACCTGAGCTGAAATCAAGAGTCGAATGCTTAACTGACTGAGCCACCCAGTCGCCCCAGAAGTTAAAGGTATTTTAAAACATTAAAAACTGCAGTACTTATTTTGCTTCAGTTCCAAATAATTGATTACAAACAGTATCAAAATAAATGTGCCAATAATTCATATTACCTTTCCTTTATCTGAGACTGTTTATTTCCCCTTCAGTTTTAAAGAATAGTGTTGCAAGCTGTGGAATTCACTGTTGGTCGTTCTCTTCTAACATTTCCTTCTGGGAAATATATAATTACAGTTGACACTTAAACAACACAGGAGTTAAAGTTACTGACCCTATGTGTAGTTGAAAATTTGCATGTAGCTTTTGATTCCCCAAAAACTTAACTGCTAATAGCCTACTGTTGACCAAAAGCCTCACCAATAACATAAACAGTCAATTAAAACATATTTTGTATGTTATGTATCTATTATATAATGTATTCTTACAATAAAGTAAGCTAGAGAAAAGAAATGTTATTAAGAAAATCATAAGAAAGGCAAAATACATTTATAGTACTATACCTTATTTAGCAAAAAAAAATCTGCTACTATTGGTCAAACCCCATGTTGTTCAACATTCAACTGTATTTGAATCAGTATTCCTGTAACAAGTAATGCATAACTTCTCTCTGGCCACTTTCGATTGATTGATTGATTGATTGATCTTTTACTTTCTGCTTTTGATGTGTTTTGAAGTGTATTTCTTTGGGATTATCTTATTTGGGTTTTCTCAGCTTCTTGGACTGGGAAGTTTGAGTCGTTTGCCAAATTTGGGAAGTTTAGCCATTATTTCTTCAAATACTCTTTCAATTCAGTCTCTTGTTTCTCTCTTTCTGGGGCCCCAATGATACAAATGTTGGACTTTTGTGTACTGCTCATGATATCTGAGGCTTTCTAAATTTTACCATTTAATCTCTTTTCTTTCTATTGGTTACATTGGCTAAGCTTTGTTGTTCTTTCCCTAAGTTCACTGATTGTATCTTCTTTTATTTGTACCCATCCAGTAAGTGTTGTTTGTTCCTTTATTGTATTTTTCAGTTCTGTAATTAACATTTGTTTCTTTCTTAACATATTACTTTGCTAAGCTTTTCATTTTTTATGTGTTTCAAGAGAATATGTATATAGTGTGTGTTGGAGGGTGGGGGTTAATCACAGGTACTTCAGATCCCTTGTCAGAGAATTCCATCATAAGATTCATCTCATTATAGGCATCAGCTGAGTATCTTTTCTCATTTAACTTGTGATTTTCTTTGTGCTTGGTATGACCTGTTGCACTCTTGAAATTTTGTCTATTATGTTAGGAGATTCTGTGTCCTATTTAAATATTTTATTTTAGAAGTCAGTCACCCTGCTTAGGTTTTAGCACCTGGGTCTTAGCTTACACTTGTGGGCTGTGGTTTTAATGGCAATTTAATTTTTGGAGACTTTGTGATGTTATTCTAGTCTGCTTAGTTTATCTTGTACCTCTGGAGCTTCCACTGGTCCCTGATGGGACAGGAAAGGTTTCTCTAGGCATGGGTTCTGATGTTCCTTTGAATGTAGAGTGGGGTGAGATCTTTCTTATCAGTGCCCACATCCTACCAGGTGTCTCACAGCAATCAGAAGGGACTTGTCCTGCAGGAATAAGGAAAGTTTTTCACACCAGGACAATAATTGTGACTGGATTCTGCTTGCCTGCTCCCTGTAGAACCAAAGGCATTGAGGTGATACCAAACAGACTTCCTGACCAGTGTAGTTGATACAGTTTGGTCTCTCCTGCTAGTTGTGCCTGCTAGCTTCACTATGTCTCTTGCATTATTACCAAGTTATAGTATTGCTTAGTGGGGAGGAGCAGGGAGATATAGGTCTATACCATATTGTCTGGACAGGAAGCCTGGTATTGTCCTAATTATCAGAGATATAAATCCAGGAAGACATATAATATGACAATTACTAATCACCTTTCTATATATATTTAAGGGTGCTCACTGTTATTATTGTGATTTTACTGAAAATATTCATATAAAATAAAAACATCTATAGATTTCTTAACATTGTACCACTTTTCTTTCTCCAGTGTATTATTTTTAGCCTTGCCCATATCAGAAATCTCTAGTCTTAATTTTGAATAAATTACATATTACAACAGCATTCTTGTGAATATTATATGAATTAAGCTATGTAAAAATATGGAACCTTATTTAGCAGAAATCCTATCTATCATCTATCTATCTATCTATTTATCTATCATCTATCATCATCTATCTATCATCTATCTATATCTATCATCTATATCTATCCATCTATCTATTTAAAAACACTTTATTGAGATCTGATTGACAACAAAAAGTTGTACATAGTGAATGTATACAATTTGATAAGTTGGGAGATAGGTATACAACAATAAAGCCATCACCACAATTAATGCCATAAACTTATCATTTATAAAAGTTTCTTTCTATTCATGTATTCATATGATGAGAAAGCTTACCATAAGCTCTACATTCTTAACAAATATTTAAGTATTTAATACAATATTATTAATTATAGGCCCTATATTATGCAATAAATCTCTAGGATTTATTCATCTTGCATAACTGATAACTTATACCCTTTGACCAACACATCCCCTTTTCCCCTTCTCCTCAGCCCCTAGTAACCACCATCCTACTCTGCTTCTATGATTTTGACTATTTTAGTTTCCTCATATAAATAAGATCTTATAGTATTTGTTCTCCTGTGTCTGGCTTATTTCAGTTAACATAATGTCCTCCAAGTTTATCCATGTTGTTGCAAATAGTGAAATTTAGTTCATTTTTAAGGCTGAATAATAGTTCACTGAATGTAAGTACAACATTTTCTTTACCCATTTGTCTTTCAGTGGACATTTAGATTGCTTCCATGTCTTGGTTATTGTGAATAATACTGAAATGAACATAAGAACACAGATCTTTCTTTAAGGTACTGATTTTGTTTCCTTTGGATATATACTCAGAAGTGGGATTACTAGATCAAAGTTCTGTGTTTAATTTTATATTGCCTAAAATAAGAAGGTCTTAGAATGGACAATGGGTAAACCTTTATTGCCTAAGGGCAAATGTACAGAAGGGAAATAGAGGAGCTCAGTCCTTACCATCTTTAATCCATCAGCAGCATTTGAAACTTTTGAGAATCCTTTCTTCCTTAATATGCTTTCTACACTTGGCTTCCAGGATGCCACACTTCCCTTATTCTAATTCCTTCTACCACTGGTCACTTTTCAGGCTCCTTTGCTAGTTCCTTCTCATTTCCCTCACTTGGTAATTCCCATGAGTCCCCACTCTTCCTCCTTTCAAGATCTTTTTTCATTTTATTGGTGCTTTTATTCAAAATCCAGGTTTTAAATAGTATGCATGTGTATATGTCTCAAAAGTAGACCTTCTTTGTGCTCCTGACATATTTCTTATGAATACTGAATGTCTCCTTTTGAATGTCATATCATATGTGTAATATACAAAATATTGAGTTTATGAACTTCCCCCAAATTTGTTCCTCCCCAAATCATCTCCATCTAATTTAATGAGAACTCAAATAGTCTTATCATTTGGGAGAACAAACAAAAAAATAGTTAAAATCAACTTCAACTCCTTTCTCTCTCTCCTCACTTACCAATCAGCAAATTCTATTGGATATAAAAGATAACTAGAATCCTCATCAGTTCCACTGCATCTGTCCTGGTCCAAGTCAACATTATCTTTCCCCTATATCATTGCTTTTTGTTTTTGTTTTTGTTTTTTTAAAGATTTTATTTATTTATTTGAGAGAAAGAGAATGAGAGAGAGAGCACATGAGAGGGGGGAGGGTCAGAGGGAGAAGCAGACTCCCTGCCGAGCAGGGAGCCCAATGTGGGACTCGATCCAGGGACTCCAGGATCATGACCTGAGCCGAAGGCAGTCGCTTAACCAACTGAACCACCCAGGCGCCCTCCCCTATATCATTGTAATAGACTAACCTCTAGATGTTTTTCCATTACTGTCTTGAAACAAGGTTAGCTACACTATGCAAATATACATCCTCAACCTTCTCAAACTGAACTACAATTAGAAATTATTTGCAATTTTGGTATGATATATGTATCTTCCTTATAATAGTGCAAACTACCCACCCACCCACCCAAACCTAGCTCATTTCTTGGTACATAGTCTGTGCTCAGTAAATGCTTACTACATAGGAAAAGGAATGAATGAATGAATGCCAATGGCAGAGTATTAGAACCTAAACAGATTTTTCCCAATGACTGGCAAGGTAGGACAACTGTCCAAAGATTTAGTTTCATTCCTGGATTCACATTATATATCTTCTGCTTTATGGCCTGGTGACCTTAGACAAGTTACTTATTTTCCCTGACTCTCAGTCCACTCATCTGTAAAATGAGAGATAATAACAGAGCTTACCTCATTGAATTGTTAACAAAATTAGATGAGTACTGTGTCTGGTACAAAGTTAAAGAAAAAAAAAAAACTTATTATCAAAAGCTATTACATGGAATAGTGTACAAGTAAATCTGCTGGGTGTTGCTATTTTAAAATGTCACCTTTTTAAAACTAATTTCCTTGTAGTCATTTGTTTTCCTTGAGTGCAAAGAAATGTTTCATCATCTGGATTCTTAGCAGACCTCTGCCAAATTAATTAGAAGAGATATACCCTTCACTACATTAATAATAGCAAGTCATACTATAGAAATTTGAACAACTTTATTATTGTCTTACCAATTTTTCTTGAAATAGGCAGCAAAGTGTCTATCATACATAGGAAGAGTTTCCTTTGAAACATAACTGTGGAAGCATTTATCCTATTTTGTATTTGCAAGAGATGTCTATTTCCTTCTTAAACACCACTTTTCATTTGGCAGCCAGAGGAAAAAAAAAAAGTGTACTGCAGTAATATATTTAAGCTTTTGGTCTGTTTCTGCATAATCTAATTTTTATACACTCTGCACAAATTGTAGCCACTTTATCAATGTCTTATTATTTTTTCTCTTAACAATGCAATGACAATGATTAATTTCTAAAGACTGGTAAACAAAAACCTTACCTTGGAAGGGATTAAAACTGAGCTGCAGACTGTGTGAGGGCTAACAAATTTATACACATACTAATGCATCACACATACTCTATGAATGGAGTGATCTGTATGTCTAAATATTCCTATAGAAAGAATAGAAAACACGATAATATGGTTCACTAGATTTTGATAAATATATCCCCTATACCTGGCTACATTTTAATTATAAAACAGTAGATGTTAGTGGCCATCACATATAAAAAAGTTAATGAATTCTCAAGTAATGATTTCAATAGAAAATGAAGCACAAATAATTTATTCTTTAAAAATAATTCTCTTATAGAATGCTTATTTACTTTTCATTTTACAATTATAATAAATCTATCTCTAATAAAATCAGAGTTGAACTATTTTATCACAGGCAAATCAAGTCATGAACAAAATTGGTAATTTATTTACCTTGCCTAAGAATATTTTTCTTAGTTATTTTAGTGTGACAAAATTACTGTGTTTTATAAATAGCTCTTGATTAGACCTTTGAAATAAGCAATGAAAACCAAATAACATTTTTTTCACTATCTGATGTATTTTGGTATATATATCTAATCCAACATATATTAAATAACCAAACAATAACATTCTGAGATACTGCTATTGCCAGGGTGTATGTACTGGTATAACAAAGACAACAGTGGTGTTTCAAAAAAGGAGATTCATTTTTAGTTTAAACTCTATGCAAGAAGGAATGAAGAGAAAAATAAAGGGAGCAAGAGAAAGGAAGGGAGAAAAAAAGGGAGGAAGGGAAAAAAGAGGAGTGGAAGAAAGAAGCAGCCACTGGAGAACCATGAACTCTATAAAAGACAAGTTGGAGCCAAAATGAATTGTGTTTATAGAGACTGAACAACAATCCGAAACCTCCTCCAGGATGTCAAATGAAAACTAGGTATGGAATCTCAACTTTGAACAAAATATTGCAGAACACTTAAGAAGCTAGAAGATGTAATCTTAGGTCCAACCAGACCATGGACTAGAAACATCATTTGAAACATGAAAATGAAGTTTCAGGGAACTTGGCCAAGACGCTTATATCCTAGAGACACTGTGAGTTGTTCATGGTTCTTCAATGAGGAAGACGTACACATATTTTGTAAAAGAAGAATATACATTAAAAACTGGAATGCTTAAATATCAGCTCCAAAGTTTAAATTTTATTGCCTGGATGTCAATAAGCAAATTGTCAAAATAACCTGTATGCTACCATAGTCAAGCTTACTTTATTAAAGGTTTTGACACATGACAATTCATTGTCTGAATATGTAAGTGAATAAAGTACAATATGTGGACTCACAGATATTTTGAAGAAGCAGATATTTGGACCACAATTCCCTTACATGCTTTACATTGCCACTTCAACAATTTTGAACTGGGTTTAAAGAGTGAACTATAATTCACAGAGCAATCCCACACAGATATTTCTTCCACCTGGGCCAGTGTTGAATGGATGGATCCTTTATGATTCTTATTATTGATTGCAGGGTGCATTTCAGCAAAAACCATCAGGGAACTTTGAGGAACAAGATTTGCTACTGAAAGGTCCTGAAAAGTACACAGCATACCTAAGGGCCACACAGTAAGATTGTCAAGGAGAGAGAGAGATTGTGTGGGGGGGGGGGGGGGGGAGAGAGAGAGTGAGAGAGAGGATCCGGGGCTCTGCTTATTAGGGTCCAAAGGTAGAGTGTCTAGGGTTTTTCAGGTTCATGCTTCACCAACTAATTTAAAGCATAAGAGCGGGAAATAGGGTGCAGGGAAGGGAGTAACAGGGTCATGCAAACTGTCAGTTATCTAGGTTGCCCAGTGCTTTTTGATAGAGGGAACTTCATGGGGGTGGGCAGCTTAATTTCTTACCTGGTTGTTTTGCTAGTAGCAGTTTCATACAGCTGACAATGTGCATATTCAAGATGAATGCCTTTGAAATGGATGCCTCAGCAATCAAAAACCTAATGTCAAGCATTTACACTATAATCAAAAAGCTTAATGTCAGGTATTCCACTACAGTATTATAGTGCACTCATGAACCATATGCAGTTATTTCTTGTATTATACATAAATACATAACTAATCTGGGGGAACCTGGGTGGCTCAGTCAGTTGGGTGTCTGCCTTCAGCTGGGGTCATGCTCCACAAGTCCCCGGATCCAGCCCCACATCGGGCTCCCTGCTCAGTGGGGAGTCTGCTTCTCCCTTTGTCCTTCACCCCACTCTCGCTCTCTCTCAAATAAATAAATGAAATCTTTTAAAAAACACACATAACTAATCTAGTTTGTACCATTGGGTTGATTCACTTCCAATGATTTTTTCCTATGTATTTATGTAAACTTTGTAATGAACAGTGTGTTCATTCAATTATTTTATGTGGACAGCTTAAATTACAGTGATACCTATGTAAAATACACTTTAAATTTGAGTTAATATAGTTATTTTTCCAATTTAAAGTATTTTCTTATTAATTTTCTAGCTGGATGATCTATTTCTTAAAGTAGCATATTGAAAACCTCTACTATTACTATGTAATTGTCTATTTCTTCAGATCTGTTTGTATTGCTTAATATATGTTGGTGTTCTGATATTGGTGCATATATATTCAAAACTGATGTATCTTCTTGATGAATTGACCCATCATTATTAATGATCTTTGTCTCTTGCTAGAGTTTTTGACTGAATGTCTATTTTGTCTGATAATAGTAGATAGTTACCCTTGCTCTTTTTTGGTTTCCACTGAATGGAATATCTTTCCATCCCTTCACTTTGAATCTACATGTGTTCTTAAAGCTGAAATGAGTCTCTACTATGCAACATATAGTTGGGTCTTGCTTTTGTTTTTGTTTTTTTAAAACCATTTAGCTACTCTCCTCTTGATTTGATAATTTAATCTATTTATACAAAAGTAATTACTGATGTGTAAGGACTTAATAATGACATCTTATTGTTTTCTAGATGTTTTGATCCTTTCTTCTTTTGCTGCATTTCTCTATGAATTGATCATTTCCATAGTGGTGTGCTATTATTCCTTTCTCTTTATCTTTTGTGTACCTACTGTAGGTTTTTGTTTTGTGGTCACTATTAGGCTTACATAAAATATTTTACAGATACAAAGCTTATTTTAAGTTGATAACAAGTTAACTTTAATCACATACATCTACTCTACCCTTATTTCTCCTCCATAACTCTGTGTGTTGTTGTCACAATTCCCCTTTCCATATTCTGTATCCATTAACAAATTATTGTAGGCATAGTTAATTTTAATATTTTTGTTTATTGATCTTTAAACTAGATTAACACATCACTATAATATTAGACTTGTGAATTTCACTTTATGTTTACCTTTACCAGTATATTTTATAATATCCTATTTTTAAATTATAAACTAGGCAGAGTGATATCAGAGCAAATGGCAGACAAAGGAATTTTAAAAGCTACTTTTATCATAAAAGCAATAATAAAAGTGGAAAAAATAGAATAAAACTTCAGAACTCTGAAAATTAATAAAAGAACTGTAGCAATGTAGAAAGAATTTATTTAAGAGAAATGGCTAAATTTTGGTTAAAAAGTAAGCCTTATGCCATTTTAACACTTTCTATTCCAAGATTTCCTTTTTAACTCTAAATTAGACTTAAATCAACAGACAACAATAAGTACACAAACTATTATTATAGCATTCATTGGAGGATGAAAACAGGGTTGAAATTCCATTAAAGGTGCATTCACAGCAAATTGCCATTATTCATCCACTCTGCTAGTTTTGTCTAAGTCTACAAGCAAGGCTATCATTTTTTGAGTGAATCAGCATTCACCTAGTGTGAAAGGCCTTTTTTGGAGGCATTTGTTGAGAACATTTGTTGACACCAAATTTATGGCTACCTGAAGTGGTAGATAACAGTTGGGGAAAACAAGAGTGTAGCCAATAATCTTAAAAGGAAAAACGGGCAAATGAGATACACATAAGGGCTTTGGAAAATGACAAAATATTCCTGAGAATCTACAAGACCATGCATATGTTTAGGGCTGTGTACATGCCCATTTTGTACATGCATTGCTGGAAAGATTTGAGATGGCCTTAGTCTCTGAATGTGAGGATATGTACAAGTTGGAAGTTAAAGCTTAGGCAGATGTTTTAACTATCTATCCGAGTGTTCAAAAGTCTCCACCATACACACACACACACACACACGTGCACACACACGCACATGCACACACACGCACATGCACACACACACACTAAGTGTAGCGGGCTTGTTCCAATTCATAAAGATATCTTTATCCAAACACTAGCTGACGATGAAGACAAACAAGCAGAAACTTTGGTGGTCATGCATAGCAGAGAATATGGGCTTACAGAATTTGTCAGAAAAATCACTAAACAGTCTATTATTAACAGCAATAGACATAAACAACAACAAAATCAAACTTTGAAGAAGGGGGAAAATCTGATTCCCAGACTTGTCACATTGTATTATTTAAATTATCCAATTTAGAATAAAAAAAGAATGCAAACAACTCAAAAGTAAGGCCCATATACAGAAAAAAAAAGTGATTGATAAAATTAGTTTCAGAAAGCTCAGATATTGAGCTTGTTAGACAATGAATTTAATTCAGCTTCTTAAATGTGTTCAAAAAACTAAAGGAAAATGTATAAAAAATGAAAAAAAATTGTGAGAATGATGTCCCATCAAATAAAGACTATTAATAAAGACATAGAAATTATATGGGAAAGAAACCTAGAAATTCTTGAGTTGAAAAATACAATTGTAATGAAAATTCTTTAGAAGAGTCAATAGCAGATTTGAGCAGATATAAAAAAAATAGTAAAATTGAAGATGGGCAAATGAGATCATTCAGTGTGAGAAACAAAAAGAAAAAAAAATAATGAAGATAATTAAACAGAACTTCAGTGACATTTAAGACACCCTCAAGTGTACCAGCAACAGCATAAAGGGAGTCTTATAACAAAGGGAAAAAGAGGCATAGAAATATTTTTTAAATAATGGCAAAAGTCTCAAATCTAATGAAAAACATTAATCGATATATCCAAAAATAGTCATCAAACTCCAAGTAGGATTCAATGATGTCCGCACCTAGCCGCATCATAATCAAACTACTGAAAAGCAAAGATAAAGGCAGAATAGTAAAACAACAAGAGAGAAGCTGCTCATCCCCTAAAAAATTTTTCAGTATGATTAATAGCTGATATATCCCCAAAAATCATGGAAGCCAGAAGGGAATAATGTGATATATTAAAAGTCCAGAAAAAAAAGACCAGGAAGCAAGAATTTTATACCTGCAAAATTTTCCTTCCAAAATGAAGGACAATTAAAATATTCCTAAATAATACAAAATTGAGAAATTATGTCACTAGCTGAACTGACTGATAGGAAATATAAATGAAGTCTTTACAGCTAAATGAAATGACACTGGAAAGTTAAGTCAAATCCACATGAAAAAATAAAGAGCATTGAAAAAGCAACTTCATAGGTAAGTAAATACAAAATAAAGAATAAATGTATTTTTGTAGCATTTTCAATTATGTTTTTAAAGATTTTATTTATTTATTTGAGAGAGAGAGAATGAGAGAGAGCACATGAGATGGGGGAGGGTCAGAGGGAGAAGCAGACTCCCTGCCTAGCAGGGAGCCCGATGCGGGACTCGATCAAGGGACTCCAGGATCATGACCTGAGCCGAAGGCAATCGCCCAACCAACTGAGCCACCCAGGCGCCCTCAATTATGTTTTTAAAAAGAAAACTGTATAAAGTAAGAATTATGAATTTGTGTTGATAAGCACAGAATAAATTAAGGATGTAATTTGTACTGCAATAATAACAAAAAGGAGATAGGAAATGGATTTACATTTAAACATTTTGCATATTATTGAAATTAAGTTAGCATTAATCCAATATAGATTGTTTTAAATTAAGGTGTTAACTGTAATCTCCAGAGTAATAACTAAAAGTAAATTTTAAAAATATAGTAAAAGGAAGCACAAGAGAATTAAAAATATATATATTTAACACAAAAGAAGGGAGTGGTATTTAACTAGGGGAATATGATGACTAAGAAATATAAACAAATAGCAAAATGTTAGATGTAAATCTACCTAACAGTAGTAACATCAAATATAATGGGTTAAACACTACAATTAAAATTGAGACATAAGCAAAAAGGATTAAACTTTATGATCTGACTATATGCAGTCCATCATAAAACAAACCAAAAGAAAAGCACTTTGGATTTGAAAGTAAATAAATGGAAAAATATATATATATCCTGGAAAGAGTGGATCTACTTATATCAGATAGAATAGAGTATAAAACAAAAAAGTTACTAACAAAAAAGGAAAACATTTAGTAATAATAAGAGTCCATCAAAAAAATTAAATGTATATGCACATAATAGCAGAGCCCCAAAATACATAAACTAAAAACTGATAAAATTTTAAAGAGAAATATACAAATCAACAATAATAGATGGAAACTTAATACTTTAATTTCAATAATGGGTAGAACTAGTAAAGAGATTGGCAGGGAAATAGAAGACTTGAACAACATTACAACTAAATAAACATAACCAACATATATGGAAAACCCCACCCAGCGATAGCACAATGTAAATTCTTCTCAAGTATGCGTGGAACATTCTCCAGGATAGATCATATGTTAGGCCACAAAACATGGCTCCTTAATGTAAAGATTGATATCATACAAAGTATGTTCTTTAACTACAATGAAATGAAACTAAAACTAAATAGCAAATGAAAATGTGGAAATTTAAAGATATGTAAAATTAAATAACAGCCCCCCGAATAAGCAATGGATCAAAGAAGAAATCATGTTGGGCATTATTAGATAAATACTTTAACATGAAGGAAAACTAAGACACAATATACCAAACGTATAGGATGCAGCCAAAGAAATGCTTCCAGGTAAATTTATCACTGTAACTTACATTTTTCAAAAAATCTATAATGAATTAATAACCTAAACTTTTGCACTGAACTTAAAAAAACTAATAAAATAAGCAATATTGAAACATTTCTAGAAAATTCATAATGAATTTGAAAAGAATTCCTTGGGGCACCTGGGTGGCTCAGTCATTAAGCATCTGTCTTCCATTCAGGTCATGATCCCAAGGTCCTGGGATTGAGCCCTGCATTGGGCTCCCTGCTCAGTGGAGAGCCTGCTCCTCCCTCTCCCACTCCCCCTGCTTGTGTTCCTTCTCTCGCTGTCTGTCTCTGTCAAATAAATAAATAAAATCTTTAAAAAATGAAAAGAATTCCTTTACAAAAATCATAAAAGAACTAATAAATGTGAAATCAGAATTTAATATCTAGTTATAATATTAAACATTTTTTCAACATGATCTAGTTTATATCCTTGGATAGGCTTAAATTGGTCAGATCGCTACATAAAAAGGAAAAAAATTAAAAATTAAAAAAGGAAACAATTTTATGGAGATATATAAACTAATAAATTACATATATAAATTATATATATAATAAATTATATATAATAATAAATAAATTATTGTTTCAATTGTGGAGAACTGTTAGAAATTAAGAGGAAAAGATTAAAAAATTTTGCAAAAGTTAAAGATCTTCATTTAAGCCACCAAACAATTGATTTTATAACAATTTTTAACAATTTTATAACAACACCAAACAGTTGTCTTTATAACAATATCAGAGATTATGTGAAGTGAGACATAGCTCAATCAATACTTTCCATAAATTTTGTCTCCCAAAGCATCCAAACTGTAAACAAAATGCTGTCAATTTATGGCCTCAAAAAAGTCAAACTTGTGGGTTTTAAGTATTTGTCAAAAAACTATATTTAAATACACAAATTTTCTTTCTATCACCAAAGATTTCAGGTAAAAAATCTGAATGCAGGAGTATTTTAAAGGAAGAAATTAATGTTTCCTTTAACGAATCATATAACTGAATGACACAAATTTAAAGTACTTGTGCTCTGTTTTCTGTAGCAGACTGCACAAAAAATACCATGAATACTGTTGTTACTACCATGGATACTGTTGTTATTACCATTCAGTACATATGTATATATACTATTGATCATTGCCAGCTTATGGAACTGCTTAAAGAAATAGAAAACAATGAATTGAACAATTTAATGTTCTTTGCCATACTCACAGGTTATGTTCTAGAAAAGCATTACAAAGATACACTGTACTGTTAACATTTGTTCAAGTTTATCCTGAAAGTAAAGGAATGCATACATGTAAATACTCAATAAACAAAGGGGAAAAATGTTGGTATTATTTACCTTTATTCCATGATTTTATCCTGTTTATGAACAAGCTAAATATAAAATGGAAGAAAAAGAAAAAACTTATGTAACTACACTAGACAGGTATGAAAATTTATGTTGAAATTAAAAGATTTTAGGGGTTCCTGGGTGGCTCAGTTGGTTAAGTGTCTGCCTTCAGCTCTGGTTATGATCCCAGGGTCCTGGGATTGAGCCTTGCATCAGTCTCCCCATTCAGTGGGGAGTCTGCTTCTCCCTCTCCCCATCCCCCTGCTCCTACTGTCTTAAATAAATAAACAAATAAATAAATAAAATCGTAAAAAAAAAGGGACGCCTGGGTGGCTTAGTCGGTTAAGTCTCTGCCTTCGGCTCAGGTCATGATCCCAGGGTCCTGGGATCGAGTCCCACATCAGGCTCCTTGCCCAGCAAAGAGCCTGCTTCTCCCTCTGCCTGACTCTGTCTCTCTCTCTCTCTCTGATAAATAAATAAAATCTAAAAAAAAAAATCGTTAAAAAAAGAACTTAACAGATTTTATAATACAAAAATATAGAAGCTACATCCAACTTGAATCAATATTCAGAAGATTTTAATTCTAATCAATAGTGTTATGTAAATTGGCTACAAAAACAAAAAAATCTTTTGAAGACATACTGATATTCAAAACTTAAAGTTGCTTTTCAATTTATTGAACATTCCTTTGAATTTGACGCTAATGAGTTGACAAAGGGGATATTAAATTTTATTATCTTGGACAAATGTAATATTGAAAATTGAAATTTAAATGCAGATGTCATTATTAAAGGAAATTGATTTTTAGTGTTCAATTCTGTTATTAAATAGCCAATAAATATTGAGTGTACCAATTGAACTATGTGATTTCAAAAATTTAGTACTATAAAAATGCAAGCTACCTCACTATTAATTTTATGTTGACTACATATAGAATGGCATTTATTTGGATATATTAGATTAAACAAAATATACTCAATATTAATTTCATCTGTTCCTTTTTATTTATTTTTTATTATAGCAACTAGAGAATTTAATATTACAAATATACCTGCAGTATATTCCTATTGCATAGCACCAATATATATAATATCCTTTTTTCTTTTCTAAAAATTATTGCTATGGTATTGATTTTCATCTTACTCAAGTATCATTCATGCCCTCAATTATTCCTTAAAGATTTTCAGTGATAGTTTGGTAAATTCCTCTGTGCATTGCTTACCACCTGGCTCCAGAGAACAAAAATTATTTAGAACAGTTGAATTGTTTCATAAGATCTTTTTAAGAATTCTCAACTTTTATTACCTCAAAAAAAGTTAATTCTGTTACTGTAAATATGTTTGATTATTCTCTTTGACAAATAGTAAATCATCAAAATGGAAGTTGGCAATTTGCAGTCATTTATCTGCTATAAAATTCCATAAACTGCAATTAGATTTTCTGTTTTTTTTTTTTTCTTTTTCTTCTTGCTCTGAACAGAACATTAAAAGCATTTGTTGATGATGTTAGGATTCTCCACAATCCTCTCCCTTTAGACTTCTTGATGCAATTTTTATGAGCCTGTGACTTTTATATTGGTCCTTAGATAATGATACCCCTTCCATTTTGAGGTATGTAATTGTTTTGTTCACTTCTGTGGGTTTTAATACCTAGTTTATAAAATACTACATGCAGTTTTAAAGTACTCAGATAGTACTCAAAAGTGGATACTGTGAGGTTAAAGGAAAACTCCTGGGTCAGCTATGGGCGGACCTTACTTTAAGCTGCAAGAAATACTGTTAGCTGACAGCCTCTGATAGCTGTATCTTCAGGTCTATTATACATTTTTATGATATATATTATATTCTTGAATCCCTTATCTTGAAATTACATTTTGAAATCCCTTATCTACCCTATGATGGTTAGCTTTTGTGTCAACTTGTCTAGGCTGTAGTAACACTAATCTAGGCATTGCTGTGAAGGAATTTTGTACATCTACAGTAAGGTTACTTTAAGTAAAGGAGATGATCCTCTATAGTGAGTGTTAGGCCACATCCAATCAGTTGAAAGAATTAAAGAGTATAAAATAAAGTTTCCCAGAGAAGAAGTTCTTCCTCAAGACTGCAGCATCAGTTCCTGGGTTTCCAGCCTGATGGCCTGCCCTACAGATTTTGGACATGCCAGGCCCAGCAACCCATATATGAAAATTTCTTTAAACAAACAAATATAATTATATTAATATAATTTGTATACATATATTTTAAATATTACATATTTTAAAATATACATCTATCAAATATATCTATATAAAATACATCATCTATATCTATATAAATCGTTCTGTTTCTCTGGAGAACACTGAATGACATATACCCCATTAGAAATGAAAATATTTAATTTGTTCTTTTTGGGTAAGGAAAGATGAGAACAGAAATATTGATTGCCATATAATATTCCATTTCTCTGTGGTTTGAAAAGTTTTTGGTTTTCAAAATAATTTTGTTAAGTTGAAACCTTGAAATTCTGTGTAAGATTTATTAAGAGTAGTATTTGGAAAACATTGTATTAGAGTTCCAAAATAATTACTTTTCAAAATCTTCCCTGAAAACTCTTTTATAGGGCGCCTGGGTGGCTCAGATGGTTAAACGTCTGCCTTCGGCTCAGGTCATGATCTCAGGGTCCTGGGATCGAGTCCTGCATCGGGTTCCCTGCTCAGTGCAGAGCCTGCTTCTCCCTCTCCCTCTGCCACTCCCTCTGCTTGTGCTCTTCTATCTATCTCTCTGTCAAATAAATAAATAAAATCTTAAAAAAAAAAGAAAACTCTTTTATATAACAGTATTTATTTGTGATGAGGCAAACCCAATGCCATAATTCGGTATTCTTTTTTATTTTTACCATTGAATTCATTATTCATATTTTGGCATTCAGATATATAATTTCACACTTCATTGTCTTAGTTTTCAAATTGGAAACTACTATTGTCTCAATCAAGAATATGGTGAAGCACACCCAACATCTCAAGATTTGGAATGCTATAATTTCAAAATGTAATTCAGACTCTTCATTCAACCATAGATTTCTCTCTAGATGATTAACATGGTGCATGGAACACAGAGTAGTGGGATATTTGCATCTGCATATTTGTGGGTTTTTTATTTATTTTTTGTTTGCATTTTAAAGGAGGCTGGCAACAATGTTTTAATAGCATAAAATGACATATAAATTGATTTTCAAAGAGTAAATGAATAATAAGTACATAAGTCAACATAACATATGGTGAAAAAAAATGGGGTAAGTTTATCTTAGTGTAGAAAATCCTTGAAACCAAGCGAAATCTTTGACTGGACACTGGGAGTGATGCTCAAAACAAGAGAAAACTCTGAGGTAAAGGGACTCTTTGGGAGCTTGCCATGAATAGGCCAAAGAGGAGTGAAATCTAACTTGGGGTTGATCCTGATCAATACAGCTTCATGGGGATAAGGTGCCATTTCTGCTATATGATAGAAAAAAGGGGACAAGACAGCTTTGAATTTAATGTAGAGGTGAGTGAGTCAAGGTTCATTTTCTGGGGAAATCACTGAAGCTGTCAGGTAGTAAAAGTTAACTCATCAGTATCAGGGTACTCAAAGCCTGCATGATTCACTCCTGTGAAATTAACTCTGAACCCTTGGGAAAGAATCTAATCAGATAAGAATGTCTTTATATACCTGAGACCTAGGACCACACATCAGTTAGTTTATGTTAAATAATGTTATTTAGAGTGAATATCTGTTTTTGAAAACCTGTTTTTGTTCACCCACACTTTATCAGTTTGACATTTGTCTGGTAGTGGACTGGAGAATAAGTAGCTAAAGTCAGTCATGGAATACTTTATGACAACATGACTGATCTCCAACAAAAATTATGGACACAAAGGCTTGCGTGAGCTTCCCTGGTTGTAAATACTTTCTAAATGTTGACTCACATGATTGCTAAGAGAAAGAAGCCCATTCCTTTGGAGAAGACAACTTGAAGCTCATGTCTGTTTTTTCCTGGACTCCGCCCTATGAAGCCTTTCCTCTGTTAATTTTATTTTGTACCCCTTTGCTGTAATAAACCACAGCTATGAGAATAATGGCTTCCCCCACCCCCAAGTTCTCTGAGTTCTAACAAATCATCAATCCTAAACATAGTCATGATGACCCCATGACACATTGTATCAGTGACACTGAAATATCCTTAACCTGAAAAAGAAGTAAGTAAGCAAATTAAAAAAAAATTAATAATTGAAAAAGAATGAAGAATCACACGTTGGTAGGGAAACTCAAATGGTAGACTTTTAGGACTGTTGTCCATGGATTATTGGGCCAGGATCTGTGCCAGTCCTACCCAGAAAAATTACAATCTTCTAGATAACAATACAAAGTGATACAGGCTACCAAGAACTACTAGTTAGGTGTTTCTGAAGAAATAAATAAGTTTCAGGACCAGTAAGGCTCCTCCTCACTTCTATTGGTATTCTTAATCGTAACCACCATTTATCAAGTGTCTATTATGCACCAAAGATTGATTACGTATATTGTAATGAATTTGGTCCATTGACTTTGTCCCATTGAATTTTACCTCCCTTTAAGAGTCTCTGATTTTGATTACTCAAGTTGTCACCATCATACCCCGATTCATATTGTAATCTCTGAATACTCTTTTTTTTTTTAAGATTTTTATTTATTTGAGAGAGACTGAGAGAGAGAGCACATGAGAGGGGGGAGGGTCGGGAGGGTCAGAGGGAGAAGCAGACTCCCTGCCGAGCAGGGAGCCCAATGCGGGACTCAATCCAGGGATTCCAGGATCATGACCTGAGCCGAAGGCAGTCACTTAACCAAGTGCCACCCAGGCACTCAAGTAATCTCTGAATAGTCTAAAAAATTCTAAAAAAAAAACTGAAGAACAAAGGGGGGAGGACAACTTACCCTAAATGACTCATAGCTGGCATGTGACAGAGCAAGGGTTTGAAATCATGCTGTGAATGTGATTCTTGTTTCTTTTTCCCATGTTTTACGAGATGAAAATTAAAAAAAAAAAAATCATTTCTTTTTTGTTCCTTTTTCTTTTTTGTGTTTTGTAAAATCCTTGTTGAAATTGTAGGACCTCAGTTGTGATTACAGTATCTCACAATTTTGAGTTGTGATAGAGCTTGTTAAAACTGTTTTAACATTGGAAAAGTACACTACTATGGACTAGGTAGGGTGGTGACAGAGGAATCAGAATCTGAGAATCTCAAAGGGACAAAGCTCAATGAGACAGTTAATTGACCAAATTGATTGCAAATGTCCATCTGTTGAAATCTGGTTTTACTAGATGGGCTATACAAAAACACAACCCTGTGATTGCACACTGCCATAGTTATCCAACCCCTACTCTGGAAAACCAGTGGGTTAGCAAAGGCTTAGAGCAGGGACAAAGTCTTCTAATTACAGCTCACATGCCGACCATCTGGGTATGGCAGAAAGATCCAAGGTAAATGTTCAAATAGAGATTCAGTGGCTGTAGAATTGAATATTGAGAATGTTCGAAGTATACACAGGAGAAGAAAGCTGCCATGCCATGTTCCTCAGTCTCCTTCCCTTCTTGGGTGTCTTAGAACAAGCCACTCCTCTTTGCATAATTTATCTATAGAGCAGTAGTAAGTCTCTAAAAATCTCTGATCATATTCTGAAGGTTTATCCATGGTCAAAAGAAGCATAAATCCTATCTGACAAAGCCAATGTGCACTTGTAAATGTGAGATTTTATGCCCCCTTTTAGTAGGAGACTATTGGCTGAAATATTGAGTATCATAAGCAGAAAATCTTTATTTGAGTTTTTCAAAGAAGGAAAAGTAGAAAATATTCCTACCTACCATAAAAATGAATAACAATATAAAAACAGATTTCAATTAATTCAATGTAGAAGACTATATTATTCATGAATAACAAATGTTGGAGCTTGCCTAGGCAGAAGGTAAAGAATTGAATCCCATACTCTATTTTTCTCTCATGTCTTTTAGCATGAATACAGAATGATGAAGGCAGGGGTGGGGGAGTGAAACATTAAAATGTAAGATTCAACTCTGAGCAATCTGAATTCATCTTAAACTCTCCTTTCAATGACATCCTAGGTTCACAATCTATGAGGACATTAGTTCATAAGGACAGTGCTTCTAAGAAAATAGGGATATCAGAGCAGAGACTCATAGAAAGAAAATTAGAACTGAGGAAGTTCTCAGATTTCCTGCTCTGCCAACCCATGAGAATTAAAGTGATGAATCTTGCCTACTGGTGGTGGTGTGAGATATATTGGAAGGACTATTGCTTGACTTTAGAGGCATGACTTTGGAGTCCAAATTTGTATAAGTTGACTTCCTTAGGTTTCAGGCTCCTTCTTTGAAACATTGCCTGGCCTGCAGAACTCATGGGTTGTTGTGATTATTTACTAGGATAATGTGGATTAAAACACTTAACACAATAAACCATTGAACATACATAAACCTTGCTATGGTTACTGTAGATCATTTGACCTTGTAACCAAATCCCTGGAACTCTCAGGGTCTATTATTGCAAGATTCTGTTTCCAATGACCACTTTTCTCAACCTCCTTCTTGAATATCACTTTGCTTTTACCCTCATCACAGGTAATACTTATATTTTCTCAGCTTGGAGAACTAACTTGAAAGCAGGTAATGCGCCACAGGATCTGAGTTCTCTCAACAACAGTTGATTAAACTTTTTTTTTTCCTTTTTTCTTTTATTCCTCTTTTTAATACATCCATGCACTTCTGGGGTTCCAGTATATAGCCTAGTGTTGACATGGGAGTGGAAATTGAGAGCAGAGAGGGTGTAAGACAAAACTTTGGGTAATGTTTGAATGGATAATTGTGAAGTAGGGATGTGGGGACTGTGACCCTGCCAGGCCCTTCTGTCTCTCTTCTGCTTTATGCTGCAATTTGTATCTTCTGCCTTCTCCACCAGGTGAACAAACTTCTGTTGTTTGCAACTCCCCATAACAATTACAACAATATTTCTGCCATTATGGGTGTGAAAGCTAAGCTGTAGACACTCGATGTATTTTTCTGTTTGGAATGCCTGTGGAAAATGATGTTTCTTTTTCCATTTTGGCTTTCATAGCTCCTCTGAGTCTAGACTAGGTCTGACCACTTTACCTCTAGACTGCACTATCTCTTGGAAACAACCATCCCTCAATTCCCATTTTATTGCCATTACTACTGTATGCCTTTCTGCCACCAGAGGTTTTTTGTTTTGTTTTGTTTTGTTTTTTTAACTGCTGGATTCTTCATTCATTATGATCTATTTTTTTTACTCCCCTTACTGTTTTTTTCCTCTACCCCAGCACAAACTCAATCACTGGAATCTGTTCCCCAGCTAGAACTCACCTTTTCTCTGGAACTTATCTACTTACCCAACTATTTACTCTCTCAGGATGTCATTCTCTCGCCATACTTAACTCACTTCCTTGATTGTACTGATTTGTTAGACTGTCACCTCACACACTACCATTGATCTCTACTGTACCACCACTAGACTCTATTTTAACTCTGACTCAGTCTTACTTGATTCCAAAAATAATGAAAACTCACCCAGCAAACTCATTTGTAGATAGCCCCTCTTGGTTGACCTTTTTTGTCCCAACATCTCAGATATTAACTATTGATGCCTACCCATGTCAGCCTTCTCTTGTTGGCAGAATTTGTAAAGGGACTTGATCTATGGCATCTTTTTGTTTATTTGTTTGGCTCTCCTGCAAGGACTTCTTTCTCTCTGCCCATTGGGTATTGTTTTCTGGATGTAGCCTGAAACTAGGTGTCTGGACTCTTGTACCTGGTGACCAGGAGCTCTTGGAGATAAAATTATAAAGAGAGTGAGTTTCCGTATTTTGGAGGAGAAAGAATATAAGGGTGGGACAATTTTTTCCAAACACTTGAGGCTAGAATATGAATCAAATGTTTTTAGAAAGACTTTAGAGTTACTTTGTGCTTAGCAAGACTCAAACTCTCCCCCAACACTTCTGGAGGACTGAAAGAAAAATGAACCAAGAGGAAAAATACAAGGATTCCAGTCCATCAGGATGATCTCAGTACATTTAAGGTTCTGGTATTTGTTATTGTTGTTGGGGCAGTGGTATGGTGTCATTTTCTACTTAGCCAGAAACCTCTCTCCATTTCCTTCCAAGGGAATTATTTCAAAAAAAAAAAAAAAAAAAAAAAAGTTCTAATCCAGTTAGATAAAAGCTATTAGTTCTTAGGTTGATAATCTTCTGAGGCAGATGATATCTGTTTCTCATAGCTAAGGATATTTACCCTTCCCAAATGTATGTGTTTCTTCTAGCAGAGTGTTGTCTAATAAGTATGTGCCATATTTGTCATATAGGTTTAGAGTATCCCAGGATTTTTGACTTAGTGAAACAAAGGGATTAATTTCATCTTATATTAAATGCCTGCTTTGGCTTCTAAAAAGGACCAGGATTTGGTGTGAGACTTACAGTGGCGTTAAGTAACTAAATCAATTTGAGTCCCTTCATTTGCACCTGTGCAGACGTCCTATTCTAAAATCTTTTTTTTTTCATGACTTTGTTATTCTAAATATACAATAACAAAGCCACAGCTAAAAAACTACTGTAAAAACATCCAAGGGCTTTTCAGAGTAAGGACATCCAATGTTTATTGGGTGTTCTTAATCTAAGACATGATGAAATCATTCTTTCTAGTGCCTCACTATCTTGAATTTCCTAAACTTGTAGAGCAAAAATTGGATAACAAATATAAAAAAATGGCGTAACTCAAATCCCCCCACTCAATGCATACAGGAAGGATAAGAAACAAGTGTTGTACATTTCATAAAAGTAGGAACTGGAAATTTGGGAGTGACTAGGATCTTTATTTAAATGAGAAGAAATTTATGACCATCAATCTTTTCGTAAGGAATAGCAACACCTTACCCCTAAATCCCTTTTTCTTCCAAAGAAAGCCTGTGGGAGAGGCACCTTTCCAATCTCTTAGTCTACCCTACTGAAAATATACAGCAACTGGTCACTGTATCCTTTATTTTTTTATACCATAGGGAAGTAGGAAACATACAACTTCCGTGTGTGTGTGTGTGTGTGTGTGTAGATTTCTTAGGGAAACTTCTGTGGTTCTAGGTCACAGGTCCTAGGTCTTTGCTTTAAGTAAATGGTGCCTAGTTCTCAATGACCTGGCATAGCCAGATATAATCCAGAGGCTACCTCCAATGCATTGCTACTGAGATAATAAAATGATGCAACTTCTTTGGAAACCAGTTTGTAAGTTCTCCAAAAATTTAAACATAATCTTACCTTATGACACAGAAATTCCACTACTAAGTATATACACAAAAATAATGACAACATATGGCTGCACACAAATGTGTACAAGAATGTTCAGAGCAGCATTTTTCATAACAACCAAAAAAATGGAAACAATCCTTATGTCTATCATTTGATGAATGAATAAACAAAAAGTGATTTATCCATAAAATGGAATCTCATTCAACCATAAAAAGCTGAAGTACTAATACATGCAACATCATGAATGAACCTTGAAAACATTATCCTACATGAAAGAAGAAAACGCAAAAGGCCACATAGTTAATGTTTATCAGAGCATGGGGGAGGAGAAGGGTATAAGATATGAATGCTAATGATTATGGGGGTTTCTTATTGGGGTGATAAAAATATCTTGCAATTAGGTAATGGTGATTGTTGCACAACTTTGTGAGTCTACTAAATATTCTCTGAATAGTACATTTTAAAAGGTTAAATTTTAATAGCATATGAATTATATACCAATAAAAAATACTGTTCCACACAAAATTATGAACACTGGCAAAATGTTTCTCAAATTTATGTGGAAGAGATCATGTTGAAGACTAACAAAAACAGTACTTTGGGTGAAGAATCAAAATGAAGCCTTGTTTTACCTCAGTCCAAAACTAAGAAGCTCCCATTTGAAAGAATATATTATTTGAAAATTTACAAATAGATGAGTAAAATAGAAAAGAGAACTAAGAACAAAAAAGTACAACTGTGTATGCATTGCAGAAAGTTTCTAACTGAATGGGGAAAAAATACAATTAGATTTATCTCTGGTACCACATGCAAATTAAATTTCTGATAATTTATAGATCTAGTACAAAAAACAATATGATGTCAAACACATATCTTCAATGTATATGTCAAGGAATATTTCTTAAATAAAGCACAAAGAACAAAAATCATAAGGAGCATAGTGGTGAATAATAAGGTGAAGAAACAATCAGCTCTATGAGAAAAAAAAGCAGCAAAATATGTGAACAGATAATTCATAAAGTAGGAAAACTAACAATAAATTAACTCATTGACCAAATGCAAATTTAATAAAACAAAGAGATACTGTTTTATAACTGTATCATTGGGAAAAAAAATATATATATATATATTATATATATATATATATGACTACCTTCTTAAGAATGTAACAAAATCAAAATCTCCTTAACTCTACCTTTGGCTCAGATTGTAATTTCAGGGTCCTGGGATCCAGCCCCATGTGGAGCCCTGCGTGGAGCCTGTGTGGGGTCTTCTGCCCCTGCCCTCCCACTCATGTTCACTCTCTTTTTCTCTCTCTCAAATAAATAAATAAAATCTTTAAAAAAAAATCTTCTTATCTCAGACATTGTAGCATGACATTTTGGACACAATTCTGCCATTGTAAGGTTGGAAAATATGTATAGTCCAACAACCATATATTCTATATGCATCTCTTTATCCTAGAAAAATGTTTGCACTTGCCAAAATAAAGCTTACAAAAGCATGTTTAATGGTAAGCCACTGGAAACAATGATATGATCAACAATAAGAGCTGAAAAAATATATTGGAATATACATATGATGGAAAACATTCAATAGTAATCATTTTTATAATATATGCACATATATAGAACTGCAAAAGATAATGCTGAAAGAGAAAGGCCTAGGTATAAAAATATATATAGTATATTTTGAGAGCTTTTATGCAGACACACAAAACAATAGTCTATAGTATTTATGGATACAAACATTAAAACATAGATAAAGAAAGATATATACCAAAATCATACAGGAGTTGCTTTGAGGAAAACAGGTGTGAAATAAAGTAACACTTTTGGAGTCCGAAAAGAATCTAGAGACAATAGGAGAAAGTATTATCTTTTGCTAGTTGTGGGGTTTTTTTTTTAATTTCTTTGTATTTTATGTTTGAATGTTATACCTGAAAAATTCACTGAGAGTCAAGTTTTATTCTCTCATATTTCCAGTTCAACGGTTCTCCAAATGTTTGATACAAAATAAAAATTAAGTCCTCTCGCATAATACTACTTAAAGTTAAAGGAAATTTCTCTCAAATTTTGCCTTTTTGGTGTAACAATGTGTTAATCATTAAATGAGGCGTCCAATAAATTGAACGAGAAAACAGCAGGAAACCCATGTTAGAACATAATCCTTTGATTAGAAGCAGTCATTTCTAAAATTAATCCCATGTGACATCAACTGTTAGCCTCTTTATTTTTTTATTCTGTAAGTTATACTTTACATTCAGAAACAGTGGGGCTTTCCTCCTGGAAATTGGGAAGTGAGTTAAGGTATCCTTATGATTTTCTTAAAATCTATTTGATGGAGGATGGATGTTAACTAGACTAATTGTGAACATTTTGTTATATATACATTATACTAATCATAATGTTGTACACCTGAAAGTAATGCAATATTATATGCCAATTATATCTCAATAAGAACTCTATTTGTTCAACTTTCATAGTTTGGGAACATAATCCAAAGAGCTGACAGCACAAGGGAGAGGAAAAACAAATGAGTGACAGAACTATGGATTGAAGTTCAAGTGTTTTTTGGTTTTCAGAAAATTCTTCTCCTCAGGTCTGAAAACTCTAAAGGGAAATTGACAGCCACTTCTGTTAAGTTTATTGGTCTATTTTTGTTGTCCCTCCCACTGTGGCAGCTTATATTCCATGTCTATTGTTATAGAGTTTGGCCAACAGAATATTAGCAGATATAATGAAAATGAAAACAGAAGCTTTAAATATGCTGGAACAATTTTTTGTGTCTAACCTTTGATTAACCAGCCCTGGGGAGAATACACCCTACATAGCTACTGTGCTTTCTGCACAATGATTGTTGGGGTTGAAGCTATACTCCAGCTATTGTATCTTTTAATATATTCCACAACAACTAAGGCTCCACATCACCGTCCCAGTGATTGTCTCAAACGAGATATACTTAAGGCTGGATTATCCCACTGTATTATGGCAAAACTTTGGAGCAGAACTCAACTCTATATATAACCGTTGAGTTTTTATATCTACAGACAGTCCCTGACTTACAATAGGTTGACTAATGATTTTTTTACTTTACTAAGGTGCAAAAGTGATATGTTCAGTAAAAACCATACTTCAAATTTTGAATATTGAACTTTTCCTGGGCTAGCAACATGGGGTACCATACCCTCTCATGAGGCTGAGCAAAAAGCCACAGCTCCCAGGCAGCCACACAATCACAACTGAAACACTTACAACCATTCTGCATCCATATAACATTCTGATTTTCACTTTTAGTACAATATTTGATACATTACATGAGATATCTAATACTTCATTATAAAATAAACTTTGTGTTAGATGATTTTGCTCAAGGATAGGAATGTAAGTTTCTGAACACATTTAAGGTAGCCTAGGCTAAGATATCATGTTAGGTGAGTTAGGTGTATTAAATGCATTTTCAATTTATGTTGGGTTTATCAGGAAGTAACCCTGTTGTAAATTAGTCAATGGAGATCTGTATTTGGATGGGCAGTGACCCAATTACTTGGCTGGGTCAGTGTCTCCCATATCTCTCATTTCCTCTAAAAGGGAATTTAAATATCATTATGTCACTGATAATTGACCCTAACATACCTTTTTTTTTTTCCAATTTATTTTAATTCTCTTATGCCAGGAAATTTATTTGCTTGATTCTTTCCCCCCTCTTATATAAACATTACCTACACTTAGCTACTCTAAAATTCCATATAATGTCAATGTTGTCTTTTATAAATCTGTGGAATATATCTGGTGAGCCCTGACAATGATGGGGCAGAGCTGTCTGTGCTCACTATTTACCATCCTATGAGAATGCTATTGAATACAGAAAGGTCTACTTCAGTACTTATGACAAAAAAAAAAAAAAAAAAAAAAGTACCCAAGACTATATGGATCTTTGTTCAAGTTCCGTTTTGCTAATATCTTAAGGTTTATGGCTGATATAGAGGCAGCTGGGATTAAGACCTTATTTAGTCTCTGTTGTAAGGCTCTAAGCTTCATTTTGTTTTGATGAAAGCCCAGCTAGAACACTGTTGGCTGCATAAAGGATGTACCAGTGTTCTTGAAAGTTTTCAGTGATCCTATCCACATTTGTTACTATGTCTAAAGATGTAAGATATTTTTTTTAAAGATTTTATTTATTTATTTATTTATTTATTTATTTATTTATTTATTTGAGAGTGAGCGAGGGAGAAACAGCATGAGAGGGGAGAGGGGAGAGGGAGAAGCAGGCTCCCACTGAGCCGGGACTCGATCCCAGGACCCTGGGATCATGACCTGAGCCGAAGGCAGTCGCTTAACCAACTGAGCCACCCAGGCGCCCAACATTGTTAATAATTTGGTGGAAGACTGCCTGGAAGCTCCTGGGAAAGAGTTGATTCGAAGTCTGAGAAGTTTTAATTGACATGTGCAAACAGCCATGTGTGATATCTCACCTCTATCAATTGCTAGTCTTGTTATTTAATTGACCAAATCCATGATTACACTTACTTGGTCAAATCTTTTTTTTTTTTTTTTTATTCTTATGTTAATCCACATACATTACATCATTAGTTTTAGATGAAGTGTTCCATGATTCATTGTTTGTGAATAACACCCAGTGCTCCATGCAGAATGTGCCCTCCTCAATACCCACCACCAGGCTAACCCAACCGCCCACCCCCCTCCCCGCTAGAAACCTCAGTTTCTTTTTCAGAGTCTATCGTCTCTCATGGTCCGTCTACCCCTCCGATTTCCCCCGCTTCATTCTTCCCCTCCTGCTACATTCTTCTTCTTCTTCTTTTTTTTCTTAACATGTATTGCATTATTTGTTTCAGAGGTACAGATCTGAGATTCAACAGTCTTGCACAATTCACAGCGCTTACCAGAGCACATACCCTCCCCAGTGTCTATCACCCAGTCACCCCATCCCTTCCACCCCACCCCCCACTCCAACAACACTCAGTTTGTTTCCTGTGATCAAGAATTCCTCATATCAGTGAGATCATATGATACATGTCTTTCTCTGTTTGACATATTTCACTCAGCATAACACCTTCTGGTTCCATCCACATCATTGCAAATGGCAAGATCTCATTCCTTTTGATGGCGGCATAATATTCCATTGTATATATATACCACTTCTTCTTTATCCATCATCTGTCAATGGACATCTTGGCTCTTTCCACAGTTTGGCTATTGTGGACATTGCTGCTATAAACATCGGGGTGCACGTAGCCCTTCGGATCCCTACTTTTGTATCTTTGGGGTAAATACCCAGTAGTGAAATTGCTGAATCATATGGTAGCTCTATTTTCAACTTTTTGAGGAACTTCCATACAGTTTTCCAGAGTGGCTGCACCAGCTTGCATTCCCACCAACAGTGTAGGAGGGTTCCCCTTTCTCGGCATCCCCGCCAACATTTGTCGTTTCCTGACTTGTTAATTTTAGCCATTCTGACTGGTGTGAGGTGGTATCTCATTGAGGTTTTGAATTGGATTTCCCTGATGCTGAGTGATATTGAGAACTTTTTCATGTGTCCGTTGGCCATTTAGATGTCTTCTTTGGAAAAATGTCTGTTCATGTCTTCTGCCCATTTCTTGATTGGATTCTTTGTTCTTTGGGTGTTGAGTTTGATGAGTTCTTTATAAATTTTGGAGACTAGCTCTTTATCTGATATGTCATTTGCAAATATCTTCTCCCATTCTGTCGGTTGCCTTTTGGTTTTGTTGACTGTTTCCTTTGCTTTGCAAAAGCTTTTTATCTTGATGAAGTCCCAATAGTTCATGTTTGCCCTTGCTTCCCTTGCCTTTGGCAATGTTTCTAGGAAGAAGTTGCTTCGGCTGAGGTCAAAGAGGTTGCTGCCTGTGTTCTTTAGGATTTGGATGGACTCCTGTCTCACATTGAGGTCTTTCAACCATTTGGAGTCTATTTTTGTGTGTGGTGTAAGGAAATGGTCCAGTTTCATTCTTCTGCATGTGGCTGTCCAATTTTCCCAACACCATTGGTTGAAGAGACTGTCTTTGTTCCATTGGACATTCTTTCCTGCTTTGTCGAAGATTAGTTGACCATAGAGTTGAGGGTCCATTTCTGGGCTCTCTATTCTGTTCTGATCTATGTGTCTGTTTTTGTGCCAGTACCATGCTGTCTTGATGATGACAGCTTTGTAATAGAGCTCGAAGTCCGGAATTGTGATGCCGCCAGCTTTGCTTTTCTTTTTCAATATTCCTCTGGCTATGCAGGGTCTTTTCTGGTTCCATACAAATTTTAGGAATATTTGTTCCATTTCTTTGAAAAAAGTGGATGGTATTTTGATGGGGATTGCATTGAATGTGTAGATTGCTCTAGGTAGCTTTGACATCTTCACACTATTTGTTCTTCCAATCCATGAGCATGGAACGTTTTTCCATTTCTTTGTGTCTTCCTCAGTTTCTTTCATGAGTATTTTATAGTTTTCTGAGTACAGATCCTTTGTCTCTTTGGTTAGATTTATTCCTAGGTATCTTATGGTTTTGGGTGCAATTGTAAATGGGATCGACTCCTTAATTTCTCTTTCTTCTGTCTTGTTGTTGATATATAGGAATGCCACTGACTTCTGTGCATTGATTTTATATCCTGCCACTTGACTGAATTCCTGTATGAGTTCTAGCAGTTTTGGGGTGGAGTCTTTTGGGTTTTCTACATAAAGTATCATATCATCTGCAAAGAGTGAGAGTTTGACTTCTTCTTTGCCAATTTGAATGCCTTTGATTTCTTTTTGTTGTCTGATTGCTGTGGCTAGGACTTCCAATACTATGTTGAACAGCAGTGGTGATAGTGGACATCCCTGCTGCGTTCCTGACCTTAGGGGGAAAGCTCTCAATTTTTCCCCATTGAGAATAATATTCGCTGTAGGGTTTTCATAGATGGCTTTTATGATATTGAGGTATGTACCCTCGATCCCTATACTCTGAAGAGTTTTGATCAAGAAAGGATGCTTTACTTTGTCAAAAGCATTTTCTGCATCTATTGAGAAGATCATATGATTCTTGTTCTTTCTTTTGTTAATGTATTGTATCACATTGATTGATTTGCGGATCTTGAACCAACCTTGCAGCCCAGGGATAAATCCCACTTGGTCATGGTGACAAATCCTTTTAATGTACTGTTGGATCCTATTGGCTAGTATTTTGGTGAGAATTTTGGCATCCATGTTCATCAGGGATATTGGTCTGTAATTCTCCTTTTGGATGGGGTCTTTCTCTGGTTTTGGGATCAAGGTAATGCTGGCCTCATAAAACGAGTTTGGAAGTTTTCCTTCCATTTCTATTTTTTGGAACAGTTTCAGAAGAATAGGTACTAATTCTTCTTGAAATGTTTGGTAGAATTCCCCTGGGAAGCCATCTGGCCCTGGGCTTTGTTTTTTGGGAGATTTGATGACTGCTTCAATTTCCTTAGTGGTTATAGGTCTGTTCAGGTTTTCTATTTCATCCTGGCTCAGTTTTGGTAGTTGATACATCTCTAGGAATGCATCCATCTCTTCCAGCTTATCTAATTTGCTGGCATAGAGTTGCTCATAATATGTTCTAGAATTGTTTGTATTTCTTTGGTGTTGGTTGTGATCTCTCCTCATTCATTCATGAGTTTGTTGATTTGGATCATTTCACTTCTCTTTTTGATAAGTCTGGCCAGGGGTTTATTGATCTTGTTAATTCTTGCAAAGAACCAGCTCCTAGTTTCGTTGATCTGTTCTACTGTTCTTTTAGTTTCTATTTCATTGATTTCTGCTCTGATCTTTATTTTTTCTCTTCTCCTGCTGGGTTTAGGCTTTATTTGCTGTTCTTTCTCCAGCTCCCTTAGGTGGAGGGTTAGGTTGTGTACTTGAGACCTTTCTTGTTTCTTGAGAAAGGCTTGTATTGCTCTATACTTTCCTCTTAGGACTGCCTTTGCTGCATCCCAAAGATTTTGAATAGTTGTGTTTTCATTTTCATTGGTTTCCATGTATTTTTTTTAGTTCTTCTTTAATTTCCTGGTTGACCCATTCATTCTTCAGTAGGATGCTCTTTAGCCTCCATGTATTTGAGTTCTTTCCGACTTTCCTCTTGTGATTGAGTTGTAGTTTCAAAGCATTGTGGTCTGAAAATAGGCAGGGAATGATCCCAATCTTTTGGTACCGGTTGAGACCTGATTTATGACCTAGGATGTGATCTATTCTGGAGAATGTTCCATAGGCACTAGAGAAGAATGTGTATTCCGTTGCTTTGGGGTGGAATGTTCTGAATATGTCTGTGAAGTCCATTGGGTCCAGTGTGTCATTTAAAGTCTTTATGTCCTTGTTGATCTTTTGCTTAGACGATCTGTCCATTTCAGTGAGGGGGATGTTAAAGTCCCCCACTATTATTGTATTGATTTTGATGTGTTTCTTTGCTTTTGTTATTAATTGCCTTATATAACTGGCTGCTCCCATGTTAGGGGCATAGATATTTACAATTGTTAAATCTTCTTGTTGGATAGATCCTTTAAGTTGGATATAGTGTCCTTCCTCATCTCTTATTACAGTCTTTGGTTTAAAATCTAATTTGTCTGATATAAGGATTGCCACCCCAGCTTTCTTTTGGTGTCCATTAGCATGGTAAATGGTTTTCCACCCCCTACCTTTCAACATGGGGGTGTCTTTGGTTCTAAAATGAGTCTCTTACAGACAGCATATCGATGGGTCTTGTTTTTTAATCCAGCCTGTTAGCCTGTGTCTTTTGACTGGGGCATTTAGCCCATTTACATTCAGGGTAACTATTGAAAGATAGGAATTTAGTGCCATTGTATTGCCTGTAAGGTGACTGTTACCGTATATTGTCTGTGTTCCTTTCTGGTCTATGTTGCTTTTAGGCTCTCTCTTTGCTTAGAGAACCCCTTTCAAGATTTCCTGTAGGGCTGGTTTTGTGTTTAAAAATTCCTTTAGTTTTTGTTTGTCCTGGCAGCTTTTTATCTCTCCTTCAATTTTCAATGACAGCCTAGCTGGATAGACTATTCTTGGCTGCATGTTTTTCTCATTTAGTGCTCTGAATATATCCTGCCAGTCCTTTCTGGCCTGCCAGGTCTCTGTGGATAGGTCTGTTGCCAATCTAATGTTTCTACCCTTGTAGGTTACATATCTCTACTCCCGAGCTGCTTTCAGGATTTTCTCTTTGTCTATGAGACTCGTAAGTTTTACTATTAGATGTCGGGGAGTTGACCTATTTTTATTGATTTTGAGAGGGGTTCTCTGTGCTTCCTGGATTTTCATGCCTGTTTTTTTACCCAAATTAGGGAAGTTCTCTGCTATAATTTGCTCCATTATACCTTCTGGCCCTCTCTCTCTTTCTTCTTCTTCTGGGATCCCAATTATTCTAATGTTTCGTCTTATGGTATCACTTATCTCTCAAATTCTGCCCTCATCATCCAGTAGTTGTTTATCTCTCTTTTTCTCAGCTTCTTTATTTTCCATCATTTCATCTTCTATATTACTGATTCTCTCTTCTGTCTCATTTATTCTAGCACTTAGCGCCCCCATTTTTGATTGCACCTCATTAATAGCCTTTTTGATTTCTACTTGGTTGGATTTTAGCTCTTTTACTTCTCCAGAAAGGGTTTCTCTAGTAACTTCCATATTTTTTTCAAGCCCAGCTAGTATCTTTAAAGTGATGATTCTGAACTCTAAATCTGACATTGTACTGATGTCCGTATTGAGTAGGTCCCTGGCAGTCCGTACTACCTCTTGTTCTTTTTGTTGAGGTGATTTTTTCCATCTTGTCATTTTGTGCAGAGGAGAATAGATTAATGAGAGAACAAAATGCTAGCAGAGTAACCACGTCCCCAGAAAATATACTTTAAACAAATCAGAAAAGACCTGAAGCAGTGGGATAAGAAAGGGAAAGAGAGAAAAAAGAAAAAGAAAAAAAAGAAAAAGATAAAGATAAAGATAAAGATAAAAACAAAAACAAACAAAACAAAACAACAACAACAAAAGAAAAACCAGAATGTGATCAAATATGATCTATATGGTATATAGATCAGTGCCACACACTAGATTTGGGGTGTATTTTGGTCTTTTAGAAGAAAGTGCCTCCCAAAATATTAAAGAAAGAAAAACTTATATATGTACAAAAATAAGGGTTAATATGATGAAGGGATGGAATATGACTGTAAAAATGGAAATTATAAAAAAATGTTATAAAAGGAATTGATAAGAAGTTGTTTGAAAAAAGAAAGAAGAGGATTTAAAAAAAGAAAAAAGAAAAAGAAAAAAAAGGGAGAGGATGTGATCAGACGGGAATAGAAAACACCATATACTAGAGATTTAGGGTATATTTTAATCTGTCAGAAGAAACTATCTCAAAATTTTAAAGAGAGAACAACTTATATATATAAGCCAAAAATATGGGTAACTAATATGAAGGGATAGAATATGACTCTAAAAATGAAAAATTAAAATTAAAAAAAAAGGGATTGATAAGATGTTGGTTGAAAAAGGGAAAAAGAAAAATTCAAAAAGAAATAAAAAGACAAAAAAGACAGTTAAAAAAAATTAACTTTAAAAGACTAAAGAATCGTGGTAAAAAAGCCGTGAATTCTATGTGCAGTAGTCCCCTAGCGCTGGAGTTCTGCCGTTCTCATTGATTGGTAAACTTGGTCTTTGCTGGCTGTTCTTGCTGATCTTCTGGGGAGAGGCCTGTTGCCGTGGTTTCCAAATGTCTCTGCTGGAGGCGGAATTGCCCCGCCCTTGCCCCCTCCCAGCTAAGTAATCTGCTCCCGTTTGCTCTCTGGGGCTTTTGTTCCCTGCGAGCTTTCCATACAGCTTTGGAGGCGGAGAGTGAAAATGGCGGCCTCCCAATCTCTGCCCTGGAGGAGCCGAGAACTCGGGGCCCCGCTCCTCAGTGAGCCCCCAGAGAAAAGCCGTCAGTCACCCCCGTCTCCCCGGTCTGCAGCTGCACTCCGTGCTCACCCGGCCTGTGACCGCGCGTTTCTATCTCTGGCACCCGACTCCGGGTGGAGTCTCCAAACCCAGCAGATCCCTGCAGTGCAGTCCCGTGCGGCTCCTCCCGGGGGAGGAAGGTGAGTCTCCCCGGATCTGCCGCTTGTTGGGTCCCTGCTGGAGGAGCAGGGGCCCGACTGTGCCGCGGATCACGGTTTATGTCAACCCCGAGCTGAGAGCCCGCGCCTGGGCTCTGCCTCTGCAGCCGGCTTCCCTGCTCTGATACCTGGGAGCTCTGCCGCACTCAGGCACCCCCGGTCTTTCTGTGACCCCGAGGGTCCTGAGACCACACTGTCCCGGAGGGTTCAACCCCCCGCTTAGCCACCAGAGTGACGTCCCTCAGCGGAGCAGACTTTTAAAAGTTCCGATTTTGTGCTCCGAGGTTCTATCACTTGCCAGAAGCAGCCGACGGAGGCCCCTCCCCTGCCATCTATCCTCCCGAATATCACAGCGGATTCACTTCTCCGCACGTCCTACCTTCCAGAAAGTGGTCGCTTTTCTGATGAGAGAGTTGTTGCTATTCTTTTCTTCGATCTCCTGTTGAGTTTGTAGGTGTTCAGAATGGTTTGATCCCTATCCAGCTGAATTCCTGAGAGGAGATGAAATCCAGGTCTCTTACTCCGCCATCTTGCTCCGCCCCCTTGGTCAAATCTTTATACCATTTAAATTAAAAGAGGACTTACAAATCCAGTCAATGCTTTGCTTCTAGGAACTTGCTTTTCTTGTTTGTTCCCTGTAAATTCTCAATTCCAAGCATTCTTTTTCCGGAAAGGTTTATATAGCCATGCTAAATTGAGACCAAAGATCAATAATTAAATAGTATATACCCTCGTTTTGAACTATCTTTGATAGTACAGGCTGGCTGCCTTGAATTTGCAAATTTCCAGAACCAAGAGTTCTGGGAATTTTTCATCTTGGAAACTTTTAATCTTCAGAGTAGTAATCATCTAGCTTCCTTCATTAGATTTTCTCCTACAGAGTCTAAGGCTTAACCAATTTCACAGCTTTTACTTTCTCTAAGAGAGACACCTCTTCTTCATATTAGGAAATCTGGCTTAAAAAATCCATGGATTTACAGTTTGTGCACACTTGCTTTCCAAATCAGGCTATGATTTCATCCTATCATGACCACTTTCCTGAAGTCTCTAACCTTCTATCAACAGCATTAAATCAAACCTCATACCCTGATTGTTGTCATTGCACACTCTTTTGTAATCTTTTGAACTACTTATCTGTATGTCGTTCAGGACACTGTGCATACATCTATCATTATTTTTTTTTTCTTTTCTAAAGACTACACATCTCTAATTCTAGCATATTTCTTCCAATGTCATTTAGAGAGGTAACCTATTAAGAGATATGAAGCTCATCTATTCTGGATATGGCAACACATCAGTTATGCAAGTAAATCCTACCTGTCTCCTCCATCTTCAGTGGAGTAATTCCATACAGGAAAGTGTTTCTTAACTATTTTTGTGTGCCAAATACCTAGTTGGTAGTCTTTTTTTTTTTTTTTTTTTCTTTTGACAGAGAGAGACACAGCAAGAGAGGGAACACAAACAGGGGTAGTGGGAGAGGGTGAAGCAGACTCCCTGCTGAGCAGGGAGCCCGATATGGGGCTCCATCCCAGGACCCTGGGATCATGACCTGAGCTGAAGGCAGATACTTAACGACTGAGCCACCTAGGTGCCCCCCTAGTTGGTAGTCTTGTGAAGCCAATTCTATGACTCCCTCTTACAATACTGTTAAAATTACAAAATAAACCAATATAACTGACATAGAGTTATCAAAATTTTTGAAATTGTTATACAATATTGTATATGTTTTTGTATTGACATGATATATATATCAATTCTAGCTCTGTGTCAAAAAAACTGCTGTATTTTTTCAAAAGTGATAAACACAAAGGATAGTTCAAGATATTTACAACTCTAGGGGTGCCGGGATGGCTCAGTAGGTTCAGTATCTGCCTTTGGCTCAGGTCATGATCCCAGAGTCCTGGGATCAAGCCCCACATCAGGGTCCTTACTCAATGGGGAGCCTGCTTCTCCCTCTCCCTCTGCCTGCCACTCCCCCTGATTGTGCTTTCTGTGTCAAATAAAGAAATAAAATCTTTTAAAACATATTTACAACTATAGTGTGATAAAAAATATCTGTTAATTATTTTAATAAAAAAATCATATTGCTAATATGAATATATGTGATCTATATTCACCATAGTAAACAACAGTATATCTGAATTAGAACTTAATGAAGATGAAAATGTGAAATTTTCCTATTCAAGTTTACAAATCACTAAACTTTATTTATGTAGGCTTTGTGTTTGTGTAGTGCTGGTAAGAAACTATGACCCTTGCAAGGGTTATTCTTCCTCAACCCCAACTTCTAGCCCAAGCTTGATTCTACCAATGATATCTCTGCTTATCTATTCAGATGTGTTTTGAGAATATATTCAGTTTCTGGATCTCAAATTTCAAAAACATGATTGAGTTACCTTTAAAGTTACTAAAGTATTACTGGAATAATTTACACTCCTTTTCCCAGTATTTTCCTTACATAATTCCAAATTTTATATCATCATTTGATATAGGTGCCCCAGTCTCCAAATAATTTTACTATGAACTTTCAATCAGTAGCTTTGAGATGCTGCTTCTTAATAGCTTCCTGGGTCTTAGCTCCTACTGGGGAGTTATTCCAATTAACTCTTGCCCTGAAACTTTTAGATACTTAATTTTTATTATCTCTCTTTAGACAACTGTAATTTTTTTCTGACTTGATAATCACTAAAACATCATCAATATACCTTTTTCTGACCTCTCTCTAAAAAATTAGATTTGGGTATATCTCACATAATGTTTTTATACCTTTCCCACAAGGCTCAGGTAGGCTTCCCTAATCACAGTATTAATGACATCTTTGGCCAGATAATTATCTATTATGATGGGCTATCTTAAACATTGTAGGATGTTTAACGTCATCCCTGATCTTTACCTGCCAGAGGCCAGGAGGCTCCCACTTATGACAACTGAAAATACCTCTGGACATTGCTAACTCTCCACAGGGGAATGAAATCATGTCCAGTGGAGAACCACAGGTCTAAGGTGACTTGTGTGAACTTGAGTCTCAATTGAAAAACATCATTCTATATTATTTGTCAGTATATACTTAGTTTGTCCTCTGATGTTTTGAGAGTTATTTTTTTTTTAAATCCTCCTTCTCTTTTCATTTAGAGAAATTTGTCTTTCTGCTTATTGATGTCATTGCATGGTTTCTTGGCTAGCATCAGGATAAAAGCATCTGGTATTCAAGCTTTCTTTAGATTTTTGGCTCAGGATTTATGATTATTTAATCTAGCTTTTTCCTTATCTCTATTCCAATGGGGGTTTATATCACTGTGGTAGGGTCTCTAAGATAATTTTATTTATTCAGGAATAGGAATAGGAACTTCTGGGGAAGATGGAGGAATAGGAGGACCATAACTCACTTCATCCCGTGGATATAACTATAGATAACACTCACATCAGTGTAAATAATCCAGAATGTGACCAAAAGACTTGCAGAGCAAACTCCACATTTACTGTAGAAAAGAAGTCACATGATGAGGATAGAAAGAACAGAGACACAGTGGAGAGCTAAACCCCAGGGTCTCTCTGCCAGAGGGAGGGGGCCACAGGCATGGAGAAGAGAGAAAAACAGACACACTTGGGAGCTCCATTGGGGAAGATGAATACCCATACATTTCACTTTGAAAACCAGAGGGGCTGAATTTTGTGATTTCTTACAACAGTGAAATTTAAAGCCTGTTGGCTTGGCTTTGGGAGAGCTGGGAAAGGGGGAATAGGAAACTGAGTCCTTACCCTTAAAGAGATAACACACACACACGCACACACACACATGCACACACACACACAAAACAGGCTGTAGAGAAGCAGCTTAGCACTGAAGCGAGCACAGAAGCAACAGTTTGAAAAACATGTGGGGCAAACAGGAGGGAGAGTTATTTAAACTTTGCAGAGTTCACTGAGGGACTTTTCCGGAAAAAAGCTGGCAGATGCCATTTCCCTGTCCTGTCCCCCAGCATAAACACAGAGCTGCCTGCTGGAGCCAGAATAGAGTGGTATTCATTACCTTACTTGTGTACATCTTTCCTCACCTCTCTAGCTGGCCTGCCTCAGTCCTACCACTGTGGGTCCCCTCCCTTAGAAAACCATTATAAACCTTACCAACATCACATCTTCTGACTGTACACTCTGTGGGGCCTCAGTTCTGCTGGCAGCAGCCTCCAATCACTTCATGCAAAGCATGCATGCACCTTGTTAAAATTGTGTGCCCCACCAGCGTAGGCTTTGTGGAGTGGCCCAGCTGGCTGAGCCTCCATGGTGGCTGCACATTCCTTGTGGAAGAGGACTTTAACCATCTTGTTAAAAGTGTTTACCCCACCCACTACTTTTGAAAGCAAGAGACATAGCTAACTTCCATGACACACAGAAACAGGTATTGAGAGCTAGACAAGAAAAAGAGACAGAGGACTATGTCCCAAATGAAAGAAGAGGGCAAAATCACAACAAGAGACCAAAGTGAAATGGATGTAACATGCCTGATGGGGAATTTAAAGAAATGATCATAAGATGCTAACTGGACTTCAGAAAAGAGTGGAGGAAATCAGTGTGACCCTTAACAAGGAGATAGAAAAGAACTAATCAGAGAATACAATAACTGAATTTAAAATACACAAGAATACAATAACTGAAATTAAAAATACACAAGATGGAATAAATATCTGGCTAAGAAAAGCAGAAGAACAAATTAGTGACCTGGAGGACAGAGTAATAGAAAGGAATCAATCTGAGCAAGTGAGAGAAAAAAAAATATGCAAAATGAGAATTGACTTAGGGAACTCAGTGACTCCATAAAGCATAATAACATTTGCATTATAGGAATCCCAGAAGAGACAGAAGAGAGGGCAGAAAACTTATTTGAAGAAATAATAGCTGAAATCTTCCTGAATTTGTTGGGGGAAACAGAAATTCAAATCCAGGAGTCACAGACATCCACCAACAAAATCAATCCAAAAATGTCCACACCAAGAAACATAGTAATTGTCAAAAACAGTGATAAAGAATTTTAAAAGCAGCAACAGATAAGAAGACAGTTACATACAAGGAAAATCCCATAAGACTGTTAGCAGATCTTCAGCAGAAATTTTGCAGACCAGAAGAGAGTGGCATAATATATCCAGGTGCTGGATGGGAAAAATATGCAGCCAATAATACTCTATCCACTATGACTATCATTCAGAATAGAAGGAGTAATAAAGAGTTTTCCAGACAAACAAAAGCTAAAGGAGTTCATGGCCACTAAACGTGTCCTTCAAGAAATGTTAAAGGGGACTGTGAGTGGAAAGGAAAGTCCATAAGTAAGAGTAAGGAGAGTAGGAAGCACAAAAGTAATAAAAACTAAGTATATCTGTAAAAATCAGTCCAGGGACTCACAAAATAACAGTATGTAAAATATGACATCATATACTTAAAAAACGCAGAAGAGTAAAGAATGGGGTCAACTTAGGCAGCCAGGGACATAATACAGACTACTATAGGCAGAAGATGTTATACAAACCTAATGGTAACCACAAATCAAAAAGTAGTAATAGATATGCAAAAATAAAGAGAAAAGAATACAAGTATATCACTAAAGAAATCCAACCTATGGTGAGAGAAGAGAGCAAGTGAAGAAAGGAACAGAGAACTGAAAAAAACAAACAAAAAACAAATAATAAAATGACAATAAATAAATATCAATAATTACTTTGAAAGTAAGTGGACTAAATGCTCCAATCAAAAGACAGAGGGTGACAGAATGGATAGAAATAAAAATAAAAACAAACAAAAGAACAAGATCCATCTATATGCTGCTTACAAGAGACTCATTTTAGATCTAAAGATATCTGCAGATTGAAACTGAAGGGATGGAGAAATATTTATCATGTGAATGGAGTCAAAAGAAAGCCAGGGTAGCAATACTGATATCAGACAAAATCAAGTTTAAAATGCACACTATAACAAGAGACAAAGAAGGACACTGTATAATCATTAAGGGAATAATCCAATAAGAAAACATAACAGTTGTAAATATTTATGTACCCAACATGGGAGCACCTGAATACATAAAACAGTTAATAACAAATATAAAGGAAATAATTGAAAGTAATACAATAGTAGTAGGGGATAGTAAAACCCCACTTACATCAATGGACAGATCATCAAAACAGAAAATCAGCAAGGTAACAATGGCTTTGAATGACACACTGGACCAGATGTATTTAAAAGATATACTCAGAACATCCCATCCTAAAACAGCACAATACAAATTCTTTCCAAGTACACATGGAACATTTTCCAGAATAGATCACATATTAGATCACAAATCAATTTCAACAATTCCAAAAGATAAAATTTATAGTATGCATCTTTTCTGACCACAACACTATGAAACTGGAAATCAACTACAAGAAAATCTGGAAAAAGCACAAATACATAGAGGTTAATAACATGCTACTAAATCATGAAAAGTCAACCAAAAAACCAAAAAGGAAATTTAAAAATACATGAAGACAAATGAAAATACAATTATCCAAAGTATTTGTAATGCAGCAAAAGTGGTTCAAAGAGGGACATTAACAGCAAAACAAGTAGTTACCAGAGGGTAGGTGGGTGTGTGTGAAAGTGGAAAAGGTGAAGAGGATTAATGGTATATTTCTCTTGATAAGAACTGAGTAATATATGGAATGGCTGAGTCACTATATTGTGTATCTGAAATGAATGTAGCACTGTATGTTAACTACACTGTAATTAAAAAAAAGGAGTAAGTTCTGTGACATTTCTCAGGATAAAGTGAAAATCCCTATCTCTAATGTGCACAGGAATGAATGCACTTTGTGGAAAATAAAGGTATAGAAGGAATACAAAGAAAGCCTACTACTTAATTTCCAGAATTTTCCCTTAGTCTAGATAAAGGTCGGGATTTACAACTCCATGTCAAATATTCTCTAATGGCCAGGATATCTGCCTGAGAAACAAAACAGTGATAGTAAAATTATTTTACCCACCAATGCTGTAGAGAGAAGATGTTCTAAGTTGAATATTAAAAGGACCTAAAGAGGGGTGCCTGGGTGGCTCAGTTGTTAAGCATCTGCCTTCAGCTCAGGTCATGATCCCAGGGTCCTGGGATCAAGCCCCACATCGGGCTCCCTGCTCTGCGGGAAGCCTGCTTCTCCATCTCCCACTCCCCCTGCTTGTGTTCCCTCTCTCACTGTGTCTCTCTCTGTCAAATAAATAAAATCTTTAAAAATAAAATAAAGTAAAATAAAATAAAATAAAATAAAATAAAATAAAATAAAATAAAATAAAAAAATAAAAGGACCTAAAGAAAAATGTCAGTATCAAACGTCAAGCTTGATGACTTGATGAAGTCCAAAGCCCAAAGTCATTTGCCCAATGCAAAAAATAAAAAATTAAAAAATAGCACATTATGTGTTATTGTGTTAGTTTCCCGAATTCCATTCACAAGGTCAAGTTTTTCAAAGTCCAGCCATTATGCCAAATATTGTGGTTTTAGAATTCTAATAATTAGTAGTTCTATCAGAGGCAACCACTAAGATGGTCTCCAGTGATTCCCATATCCTGATATTTGTGTCTTTGTGTGATTCCCTCCTTTTCAGTGTGGGCTGAGTTTAGTGCCTCCATTCTAATGAATAGAGTACTCCAAAAGTGATAGTATGCCTTTCTGAGAAAAGGTTACAAAGGGACTGTGGGGGTATTCTCACTGTCTCATATGTTTTCTCCTTTAGATCCCTTGCTCTATAAGGGAAGGAAGCTCCCATTTGTGAGAAGTCCTATGAAGAAGTCCATATGCTGGGAAACTGCTATCTCTAGCCAGATCAGAGTGAGGACTGAGACCTGTCAACAGTCACATGTATAAGCTTGCAAGTGAATCCTCCCCTAGTGGAGCCAAGAGGTGATGACAGCCCTGATCAATGCCTTTTTTGAGACACCCTGAGCCAGAGGCACCCAGATAAGCCACCCCAGATTCCTGATCACAAAAACTGTTACCCAATAATTGTGGATTGGGAGCTATTTTTTACATGTAAGTATATAAAACTATTATGTTTGAGGGGCTATTTTTTACATGAAATATATTTATATAAATTTTATTATTCTCTAAGTTGTTTTTTTTTTTTTAAGATTTTTTATTTATCTGACAGAGAGAGACACAGTGAGAGAGGGAACACAAGCAGGGGGAGTGGGAGAGGGAGAAGCAGGCCTCCTGCTGAGCGGGGAGCCCGATGTGGGGCTCGATCCCAGGACCCTGAGATCATGACATGAGCCGAAGGCAGATGCTTAACGACTGAGCCACCCAGGCACCCCATATTCTCTATTTAAGTTTTAAGTTTCCACTTAAAAGTACTTTTCACCACTTAAGTTTTGCAACAGTTCAGAAAGGAGATGGAAGAGGCTTTAATACATAATTTTCATCTTTTATACTGATAAGACTATGGAGTAAAAAGGCTAGTGTGAGAGACCAGTGAGCCTCAAGTGCCCCATCTAAAAATTGGGACAACCCATGTGATGGGAAGTATGAGGCCAGGTAGCAGACGCAGTTATCCAAGTCTGTCTTTTATTCTTTGATATGGAAAGTTCCTAAATCCCACATTTAGTAGTCTTGATATATATTAAAATGCACACAGCAGTTTTCAGTAATAAAATATGAACCAGTAGCTCTTCCATTGACCAAATAATACATTTTACCTTAGAGGGAAAAGCAAAGAGGGCAACTGAACAGAAAATATTTGAAAAACTGTTATCAGGAAAACCAGAGCAGTAGAAGAATAGTGATAAAGTGTAATTCTTGAAAAAAATCATTGGGTGTATTTAATTTATTTGCTTTCAGAATATGTCACTGAATTAAAAAAAATATATTTTGGGGGTAATTCATTAATTCAATAAAATGGCTGAATAACTTATATACATGGCACTATATATGGGAAACAATGAAGAATACAAAATGGTTTCTTTTCAGCTCATGCTCTTCCTTGGAAGACATAATGGGTACACATATAGAAAAAATCAACACTCACTGGTTGTCTTTGCTAATTAAGTGATGTTATTAGGTGCTCAAGGGTATTGGTAAATACTCTGGTTTCTTTCCTTTTCCAGAATCATTGCCCTGGCTTTTTCAGAGTCATCTTTGTTATTCTAAGCGCTTTGTTTCATATCAGTTCAATCAAGGCACTTGTATCAGACTTTTCAGATAAAATGAAAGCTTTATCTTATTTAAAATCTTTATCCAATTTTTTACTCTTGCTGAACCACTTTCCTAAAATATCTCTTCCATCTTTGCCTTTATAATATATCTATTGGACCTGTACCTCTGAAACAAACAATACATTATATGTTAAAAAAAAAAAAAAAAAGAAGATAGTAGGAAGGGAAAAATAAAGGGGGTGGAATCAGAGGGGGAGATGACCCATGAGAGACTGTGGACTCTGAGAAACAAACTGAGGGTTTTGTAGTGGAAGGGGGTGGGGAGATTGGTTAGCCTGGTAATGGGTATTAAAGAGGGCACGTACTGAATGGAGCATTGGGTGTTCTATGCAAACAATGAATCATGGAACACTACATCAAAAAAATACAAATTAATTTAAAAAATAGGAGAAGGTAAACACAATAGGTTATTGTGTGGTAAGATGTGGTAAAGAACTAAGGACAAATACTAAATTCCAACAATATCTAAAAAAAATTAAAAAATAAAAAATAATACTATCTATCAATCAATCATCTATCTATCCTCAATGATTTCTTATAATTTTTTTTTTAATTATTTATTTATTTATTTGAGAGAGAGAGAATGAGAGACAGAGAGCATGAGAGGGAGGAGGGTCAGAGGGAGAAGCAGACTCCCCGCCGAGCAGGGAGCCCGATGCGGGACTCGATCCCGGGACTCCAGGATCATGACCTGAGCCGAAGGCAGTCGCTTAACCAACTGAGCCACACAGGTGCCCCGATTTCTTATAATTTAAGTCTATAATTTTCCATTAGTATTTCTGAAGAGGGTCTGGCAGGGCATTTGTTGTTACTCCCATGTTTCAGAATCTGTCTGATAGAATGTGATTAATTTTACCAGGCTCACATATTTATAAACAACAGAGTCAGGAGAGGAACATAGAATTTTGGTTCATATTCCTTAACCCTTTTTCATTACCATCATAAATTTCTTTATGCTATTTTGCTCAAGAATTTAATGTGTGTGATCTTCAAAGTCTTTCCTGTCACAGATATCACACCACTAATACCACATCAACTATATATAACACATGGACTTGCATCATTGGAATTTTTATCTTTACATTTTTGTTTAAAATTTCAAACTTCTGCAGCAATCAAATCAGTCTACTCTCCTGAATATCTCATATGTTCCCCTGTATTTTGACTGCAAATGGAAATAAATTCCTTTATCTCTTCTATATTTTATTTGAGAGGGAGAGAGAATGAGTGAGAAAGAAAGAGAGAGCATGAGCAGGGAGAGGGGCACAGGGAGAGGGAGAAGCAGACTCCCTGCTTTGCAGGGAGTCCAAAGTGGGGCTCAATCCCAGGACCCTGGGATCATGACCTGAGCTGAAAGCAGATGCTTAACTGCCTGAACCACCCAGATGCCCCATGAATTCCTTTATCTTATCAGCCTACCTGAACACTCTTTTCAAATACCAGCTCATATCCCACCTTACTGATGAAGACTACCTCATAGAGATTTTTTTCCTTTTTTACCACCCAGTAGTGTTAAAGCATGCCATATTATTCACTACTTGTTTCATTTATTTTTCATGTGTCAGCTGTCTTCCCATCTATGTCTTACATAATCTTTTGTGTCCTCAGCAGTCCATGAAAAAGGGATATTAATCCATTTACATATTCAGCAGCATTTATTAAAAGCCTACTATTGCTAGGCTTGGGATTTACAAATATGAAAGAAAATTAATTAATTAATTAATTAATTAATTTATTTATTTATTTATTTATTTAGATGTAGTGTTCAATAATTTATCAGTTGCATATAACACCCAGTGCTCATCACATCACATGCCCTACTTAATGCCTATCACTGACTTACCCCATGCCCCGCCCACCTACCCTCCAGCAACCCCCAGTTTGGTTCCTATAATTAAGAGTCTCTCGGGCACCTGGGTGGCTCAGTTGGTTAAGCGACTGCCTTCGGCTCAGGTCATGATCCTGGAGTCCTGGGATCGAGTCCCGCATCGGGCTCCCTCCTCGGCAGGGAGTCTGCTTCTCCCTCTGACCCTCCTCCCTCTCATGCTCTCTCTCATTCTCTCTGTCTCAAATAAATAAAATCTTAAAAAAAAAAAAAAAAAAAAGAGTCTCTCATGGTTCTTCTCCCTCTCTGATGACTTCCCCTTCAGTTTTCCCTCCCTTACCCTATGATCCTCTGCACTGTTTTTATATTCCTCATGTGAGTGAAACTATATAATTGTCTTTCTGTTTGACTTACTTTACTCAGCATAATATCCTCCAGTTCCATCCACATCAATGTAAATGTTAACTATTCATCTTCTCTGATGCCTGAGTAATATTCCATTGTATATGTATATACCACATCTTCTTTATCCATTCATCTGTGGATGGACATCTCAGCTCTTTCCACAGTTTGGCTATTTTGGACATTGGTGCTATAAACATTGGGGAGTGGGTGCCCCTTCAGATCACTGCATTTGTATCTTTGAGGTAAATACCTACTAGTGTAATTGTTGAGTCATAGTGTAACTCTATTTTTAACTTCTTGAGGAACCTCCATACTATTTTCCAGAGTGGCTGTATCAGTTTGCATTCCCACAAACGGTGTAAGAGGGTTCCCCTTTCTCCACATCTCACCAACATTTTTTGTTTCCTGTCTTGTTAATTTTAACCATTCTGACTGTTGTAATGTAGTATCTCATTGTGGTTTTGATTTGTATTTCCCTTATGCCAAGTAATGTGGAGCATTTTCTCATGTGTCTGTTGGCTATTTGTATGTCTTCTTTGGAGAAATATCTGTTCATGCCTTCTGCCCATTTCTTGACTGGGTTCTTTTTTTGGTGTTGAGTTTGAGAAGTTCTTTATAGATCTTAAATACTAGCCCTGTATCTGATATGTCACTTGGAAATATCTTCTCCCATTCTGTAGGTTTCCTTTTAGTTTTGTTGACTGTTTCCCTTGCTGTGCAGAAGTTTTTATCTTGATGAAGTCCGAGTAATTCATTTTTGCTTTTCTTTTCCTTGCCTTTGGAGAAGTGTCTAGCAAGAAGTTGCTGTGGCCGAGGTGAAGAGGTTGTTGCCTGTGTTCTCCTCTAGGATTTTTATTCATTCCTGTCTCACATTCAGGTCTTTCATCCATTTTGAGTTTATCTTTGCATACGGTGTAAGAAAAAAGACTAGTTTGATTCTTCTACATGTGGCTGTCCAATTTTCCCAGCAACATTTATTGAAGAGACTCTCTTTTTTCAATTGGATATTCTTTCCTGTTTTGTCGAAGATTAGCTGACCATAGAGTTGAGGGTCTATTTCTGGGGTCTCTATTTGGTTCCACTGATCTATGTGTCTGTTTTTGTGCTAGTATCATATTGTCTTGATGAATACAGCATTGTAATATAGCTTGAAGCTTGGTATCGTGATGCCACCAGCTTTGGTTTTCTTTTTCAACATTCATCTGGCTATTCAGTGTCTTTTCTGATTCCATACAAATTTTAGGATTATTTGTTTCAGCTCTGTGAAAAATGTCAATGGTATTTTGATAGGGATTGTATTGAATGTGTAGATTGCTCTGGGTAGCATAGACATTTTAACAATATGTATTCTTCCAATCCATCAGCATGGAATGGTTTTCCATTTCTTTGTGTCTTCCTCATTTTCTTTCATAAATGTTCTGTAGTTTTTAGAGTATAGATCTTTTATCTCTTTGATTAGGTTTATTCCTAGATATCTTATGGGTTTTGGTGTAATTATAAATGGAATTAGAGTATAGATCCTTTATCTCTTTGGTTAGGTTTATTCCTAAGTATCTTATGGGTTTTGTGCAATTTTAAATGGGATTGATTCTTTAATTTCTCTTTCCTCTGTCTCATTGTTAGTGTACAGAAATGAACTTATTTCTGTGCTTTGATTTTGGCATCCATGTTCAGGGAAATTGGTCTGTAATTCTTTTTGATGGGGTCTTTGTCTGGTTTTGGGATTGAGGTGATGCTGGCCTCACAGAACAAGTTTGGAAGTTCTCCTTCCATTTCTATTTTTTGAAACAGCTTCAGTAGAATAGGTATTATTTCTTCTTCAAATGTTTGGTAGAATTCCCCTGGGAAGCTATCTGGTCCTGGAATCTTGCTTTTTGGGAGGTTTTTCATTATTTCTTCAATTTTCTTGCTGGTTATGGGTCTTTTCAGATTTTGTAATTCTTCCTGTTTCAGTTTTGGTAGTTTATAAGTTTCTAGGAATGCATCCATTTCTTCCCAATTGACTAATTTGTTGGCATATAGTGGCTCATAACTTGTTCTTAAAATTCTTTGTATTTCCTTGGTGCTGGTTGTGATCTCTCCTCTTTCATTCATGATTTTATTAATTTGGGTCCTTTCTCTTTTCTTTTTGATAAGTCTGGCTATAAGCTTATTTATCTTAGTAATTCTTTCAAAGAACCAGCCTCTAGCTTCATTCATCTGTCCCACTGTTCTTTTGGTTTCTATTTCATTGATTTCTGCTCTAATCTTCATTATTTCTCTTCTCTTGCTTGGTTTAAGCTTTTTTTGCTGTTCTTTCTCCAGCTCCTTTAGGTGTAAGTTTGGCTTGTGTATTTGAGATTTTTCTAATGTTTTGAGAGAGGCTTGTATTGCAATGTACTTCCCTCTTGGAACCACCTTTGCTATATCCCAAAGGTTTTGAACGGTTGTGTTTTCATTTTCATTAGTTTCCATAAATTTTAAAAATTATTCTTTAATTTCCTAGTTAACCAATTCACTCTTTAGTAGGATGCTCTCTAACCTCCAAGTGTTTGAGTTCCCTTCAAATTTCCTATTATGATTGAGTTCAAGTTTCAAAGCATTGCGGTCTGAAACTATGCAGAGGATAATTCAATCTTTTGGTATAAGTTGAGACCGGATTTGTGACCAAGTATGTCACCTATTCTGGAGAAAGTTCCATGTGCACTCGAGAAGAATGTGCAATCTGTTGCTTAGGATGGAGTGCTCTGTATATATCTGTGAAGACCATCTGGTCCAGTGTGTCATTCAAAGTCCTTATTTCCTTGTTGAACTTTTGCTTAGATGATCTGACCATTGCTGTGAGTGATGTGTTGAAATCTCCTACTATTATTGTATTATTATCAATGTGTTTCTTTACTTTGGTTATTAATTGGTTTATAGAATTAGCTGCTCCCAAATTAGGAGCATATATATTTATAATTGTTAGATCTTTTTGTTCGGTAGACCCTTTAAGTGTGATATGGTGTCCCTCTATATGTGCTAGTATGGTCTTTGGTTTAAAATCTAATTTTTCTGATATGGAGGATTTCTACCCCAGCTTCCTTTTGAGGTTCATAAGAATGATAAATGCTCCTCTCTGTCTTACTTTCAGTCTGGAGGTGTCTTCAGGTCTAAAGTGAGTCTTTTATACAGAGCATATGGATTATTATTTTTTATTTATTTATTTTTTTTGCAAACTTCACTATTAAATGTCAGGGTGTGGATCTGTTTTTATTGATTTTGGAAATCCCCAGATTAGGGAAGTTCTCAGCTTTGATTTGCTCAAATGTACTTTTTGGCCCTCTCTCTTTTTCTTCTTCCTCAGAAACCCCAGTAATTCTCATATTGTTTCATTTTTTTTTTTTAATATTCTCCTTACATTCCTTTTTTTTTTTTTAATTTTATTACGTTATGTGAATCACCATGCATTACATCATTAGTTTTGATGTAGTGTTCCATGATTCATTGTTTGTGTATAACACCCAGTGCTCCATTCAGTACATGCCCTCTTTAATACCCATTACCAGGCTAACCACTTCCCCCACCCCTGTCCCCTCTAGAACCCTCAGTTTGTTCTCAGAGTACATAGTCTTTCATGGTTCATCACCCCCTCCGATTTCCCCCACTTCATTCTTCCCTTCCTGTTATTTTCTTCTTCTTCTTCTAATTCTTTTTTTTTTTTTTTTTTTTTTTTTTTACATATAATGTATTATTTGTTGCAGAGGTACAGATGTGTGATTCAACAGTCTTGCACAATTCACAGCGCTCACCATAGCACATACCCTCACCAATGTCTATCACCCAGCTACCCCTTCCATCCCACCCCCCAACCATCTAGCAACCCTCGGTTTGTTTCCTGAGATTAAGAATTCCTCATATCAATGAGGTCATATGATACATGTCTTTCTATGATTGACTTACTTCATTCAGCATAATACCCTCCAGTTCAATCCATGGTGTTGAAATGGCAAGATTTCATTCCTTTTGATGGCTGCATGACATTCCATTGTATATATATATAACTTCTACTTTATCCATTCATCTCTCAATGGACATCTTGGCTCTTTCCACAGTTTCGACATTGTGGACATTGCTGCTATAAATATTGGGGTGCACGTACCCCTTCGGATCCCTACATTTGTATCTTTGGGGTAAATACCCAGTAGTGCAATTGCTGGATCGAATGGTAGCTCTATTTTCAACATCTTGAGGAACCTCCAACCTGTTTTCCAGAGTGGCTGCACCAGCTTGCATTGCCACAAACAGTGTAGGAGGGTTCCCCTTTCTCCACATCATCACCAACATCTGTCGCTTCTTGACTTGTTAATTTTAGCTATTCTGACTGGTGTGAGGTGGTATCTCATTGTGGTTTTGATTTGAATTTCCCTGATTCCAAGCAATGTTGAGCACTTTTTCATGTGTCTGTTGGCCATTTGGATGTCTTCTTTGGAAAAATGTCTGTTCATGTCTTCTACCCATTCCTTGATTGGATCATTAGTTCTTTGGGTGTTGAGTTTGATGAGTTGTTTATAGATTTGGATACTAGCCCTTTATCTGATAGGTCATTTGCAAATACCTTCTCCCATTCTGTCTGTTCTCTTTTGGTTTTGTTGACTGTTTCTTTTGCTATGCAAAAGCTTTTTATCTTGATGATGTCCTAATAGTTCATTTTTGCCCTTGCTTCCCTTGCCTTTGGCGATGTTTCTGGGAAGAAGTTGCTGCAGCTGAGGTCAAAGAGGTTGCTGCCTGTGTTCTCCTCTAGGATTTAGATGGACTCCTGTCTCACATTGAGGTCTTTCAACCACTTGGAGTCTATTTTTGTGTGTGGTGTAAGGAAATGGTCCAGTTTCATTCTTCTGCATGTGGCTATCCAATTTTCCCAACACCATTTGTTGAAGAGACTGTCTTTGTTCCATTGGACATTCTTTCCTGCTTTGTCAAAGATGAGTTGACCATAGAGTTGAGGGTGCATTTCTGGACTCTCTATTCTGTTCCATTGATCTATGTGTCTGTTTTTGTGCCAGTACCATACTGTCTTTATGATGACAGCTTTGTAATAGAGCTGGAAGTCCAGAATTGTGATGCCACCGGCTTTGCTTCTTTTTCAATATTCCTCTGGCTATTTGGGGTCTTTTCAGGTTCCATACAAATTTTAGGATTATTTGTTCCATTTCTTTGAAAAAAGTGGATGGTATTTTGATGGGGATTGCATTGAATGTGTAGATTGCTCTAGGTAGCTTTGACATCTTCACACTATTTGTTCTTCCAATCCATGAGCATGGAACGTTTTTCCATTTCTTTGTGTCTTCCTCAGTTTCTTTCATGAGTATTTATAGTTTTCTGAGTACAGATCCTTGGCCTCTTTGGTGAGATTTATTCCTAGGTATCTTAAGGTTTTGGGTGCAATTGTAAATGGGATCGACTCCTTAATTTCTCTCTCTTCTGTCTTGTTGTTGGTGTATAGGAATGCCACTGATTTCTGTGAATTGATTTTACATCCTGCCACTTTACTGAATTCCTGTATGAGTTCTAGCAGTTTTGGGGTGGAGTCTTTTGGGTTTTCCACATAAAGTATCATATCATCTGCAAAGAGAGAGAGTTTACTTCCTCTTTACTGATTTGGATGCCTTTTATTTCTTTATGTTGTCTGATTGCTGTGGTTAGGACTTCTAATATTATGTTGAATAGCAGTGGTGATAGTGGACATCCCTGCCGTGTTCCTGACCTTAGGGGGAAAGCTCTAAGTTTTTCCCCATTAAGAATGATATTTGCTGTGGGTTTTTCATAGAAGGCTTTTATGATATTGAGGTATGTACCCTCTATCTCTATACTCTGAAGAGTTTTGATCAAGAAAGGGTGCTGTACTTTGTCATTTTTTTTTTTTTTGCATCAATTTAGAGGATCATATGGTTCCTGTTTTTCTTTTATTAATGTATTGTATCACACTGATTGATTTGCAGATGTTGAAACAAACATGCACCCCAGGGATAAATCCCACTTGGTTGTGGTGAATAATCCTTTTAATGTATTGTTGGATCCTATCAGCTAGTATTTTGGTGAGAATTTTGGTATCCATGTTCTTCAAAGATATTGGTCTATAATTCTTTTTGATGGGGTCTTTGTCTGATTTGGGGATCAAGGTAATGGTAGCCTCCTAAAACAAGTTTGGACGTTTTCCTTCTGTTTGTTTTTGTTTTTGTTTTTGCTTTTTTTGGAACACTTTCAGAAGAATAGGTATTAATTCTTCTTTAAATGTTTGGTAGAATTCCCCTGGGAAGCCATCTGGCCCTGGGATCTTCTTTGTTGGGAGATTTTGATGACTGCTTCATTTACCTTAGGGGTTATAGGTCTGTTTAGGTTTTCTTTTTCTTCCTGGTTCAGTTTTGGTAGTTGATACATCTCTAGGAATACATCAATTTTTTCCAGATTATCTAATTTGCTGGCCTATAGTTGCTCATAATATGTTCTTATATTTGTATTTCTTTGGTGTTGGTTGTGATCTCTCCTCTTTCATTCATGAGTTTATTTATTTGGGTCATTTCTCTTTTCTTTTTGATAATTCTGGCCAGGGGTTTATCTATTTTGTTAATCTTTCAAAGAACCAACTCCTAGTCTTGTTGTTCTGTCCTACTGTTCTTTTGGTTTCTATTTCATTGATGTGTACTCTGATCTTTATGATTTCTCTTTTCTTCTTTTTCCCCTGCAAGGTTTCTGTATAGGTCTGGAGGACCAGAGTGAAAATGGCAGCCTCCCAAGCTCCACCCTGGAGGATCCCCAAACCTCAGTGAACCTCCAGCGAGCAGCAGTCAATCACTCCTGTCTCCCTGGTCTCCTGCCACACTCTGTGCTCACCCGGCCTGTGACCGAGCGTTTCTATCTCTGGCACACAACCCCGTGTGGAGTCTCCAAACCCAGGAGATTCCTATGGTGTGCTCCCGCATCACTTCTCCTGGGGGAAGAAGTGGAGATCTGCTGCTTGTTGTGTCCATGCTAGAAGAGCGGTGGCCCAGCTCTGTTGTGGATCATGGTTTATGGCAACCCCAAGCTCAGAGCCCACTCCATGTCTCCGTCTTTGCAGCCGGCTTTCCTGCTCTGACACCTGGAAGCTCTACAGTACTCAGGCACCCTGGTCTTTCTGTGACCCCAAAGGTCCTGAGACCACACTGTCCCATCAAGGATTTTACCCCCAGATTAATCACTGGAGCGACGTCCCTCAGCAGAGCCAATTTCTAAAATTTCCAATTTTGTGCTCTGCTGCTCTATCACTTGCCAGTAGCGTGTAGCGAAGGCCCCTCCCCCGCCATCTATCTACCCGAATATCACCTCAGATTCACTTCTCAGCATGTCCTAACTTCCAGAAAGTGACCGCATTTCTGTTCAGAGAGTTGCTGCTATTCATTTCTTCGATCTCTAGTTGAGATCGTAGGTGTTCAGAATGATTTGATCTCTATCTAGCTGAATTCCTGCAGCCAGACAAAATTTAAGTCTCCTACCCTTCTGCGATCTTACTCCTTCACCTCTCTTCCCCATGTTGTTAATTCTTTCAAAGAACAAGCTCTTACTTTCGTTGATCTGTTCTACTGTTCTTTTGGTTTCTATTTCATTGATTTCTGCTCTGATCTTTATTATTTCTCTTCTCCTGCTGGGTTTAAGCTTTATTTGCTGTGTTTTCTCCAGCTCCTTTAGCTGTAGATTTAGGCTGTATATTTGAGACATTTCTTGTTTCTTGAGAAAGGCTTGTATTGCTATATACTTTCCACTTAGGACTGCCTTTGCTGCATTCCAAAGATTTTGAACAGTTGTGTTTTCATTTTCATTGGTTTCCATGTATTTTTTTTAGTTCTTCTTTAATTTCCTGGTTGACCCATTCATTCTTTAGTAGGATGCTCTTTAGCCTCCATGTATGAGTTCTTTCCAACTTTCCTCTTGTAACTGAGTAATAGTTTCAAAGCACTGTAGTCTGAAAATAGGCAGGGAATGATCCCAATCTTTTGGTACAAGTTGAGACCTGATTGGTGACCTAGGATGTGATCTATTCTTGAGAATGTTCCATGGGCACTAGAGGTGAATGTGTATTCCATTGCTTTGGGAGGGAATATTCTGAATATATCTGTGAAGTCCATTGGGTCCAGTGTGTCATTTAGTCTTTATTTCCTTATTGATCTTTTGCTTAGACGTTCTGTCCATTTCAGTAAGGGGAATGTTAAAGTCTCCCAACATTATTGTATTGTTGTCAATGTGCTTCTTTGCTTTCGTTATTAATTGCCTTATATAATTGGCTGCTCCCATGTTAGGGGCATAGATATTTACAATTGTTAGATCTTCTTGTTCGATAGAAACTTTAAGTAATATATAGTGTCCTTCCTCATCTTTAATTATAGTCTTTGGGTTATAATCTAATTTGTCTGATATAAGGATTGGCACCCCAGCTTTCTTTTGGTGTCCATTAGCATGGTAAATGGTTTTCCACCCCCTCACTTTCAATCTGGAGGTGACTTTGGGTATAAAATGAGTCTCTTACAGACAGCATATCAAGGGGTCTTGTTTTTTTTAATCCAATCTGATACCGTATGTCGTTTGATTGGGGCATTTAGCCCATATACATTCAGGGTAACTATTGAAAGATAGGAATTTAGTGCCATTGCATTGCCTGTAAGGTGACTGTTACCGTATATTGTCTGTGTTCCTTTCTGGTCTATGTTGCTTTTAGGCTCTCTCTCTGCTTAGAGGACCCCTTTCAATATTTCTTGTAGGGTTGGTTTTGTGTTTGCAAGTCCCTCTAGTTTTTGTTTGTCCTGGAAGCTTTTTATCTCTCCTTCTATTTTCAATGACAGCCTAGCTGGATAGAGTACTCTTGGCTGCATGTTTTTCTCATTTAGTGCTCTGAATATATCCTGCCAGTACTTTCTGGTCTGCCAGGTATCTGTGGATAGGTCTGTTGCCAATCTAATGTTTCTACCATGGTAGGTTACAGATCTCTTCTCTCAAGCTGCTTTCACGATTTTGTCTTTGTCTCTGAGACTCATAAGTTTTACTATTAGATGGTGAGGTGTTGAACTTTTTTTATTGATTTTCAGAGGGGTTCTCTGTGCCTCCTGGATATTGATGCCTGTTTCCTTCCCCAAATTAGGGAAGTTCTCTGCTATAATTTGCTCCAATATGCCTTCTACCCCTCTCTCTCTTTCTTCTTCTTCTGGGATTCCAATTATTCTAATATTGTTTCTTCTTATACCACTTTCTCCCAAATTCTGCCCTCATTATCCAGTAGTTGTTTATCTCTCTTTTTCTCAGCTTCTTTATTTTCCATCATTTGGTCGTCTATATCACTATTCTCTCTTCTGCCTCATTTATCCTAGCCTTTAGTGCCCCCAGTTTTGATTGCACCTCATTAATAGCCTTTTTGATTTTCACTTGGTTAGATTTTATTTCTTTTATTTCTCCAGAAAGCATTTCTCTAATATCTTCCATGTTTTTTTCAAGCCCAGGTAGTGTCTTTAAAATCGTCATTCTGAACTCTAGTTCCAACGTCTTACTAATATCCATATTGATTAGGTCCCTGGCAGTTGGTACTGCCTCTTGTTCATTTTTTTTGTGGTGATTTTTTCCATCTTGTCATTTTGTCCAGAGGAAAATAGGTGAATGATACAACAGACTGCTAACAGGGTAACAACGAACCCAGAAAAATATATACTAAACAAATCAGAAGAGACCTGATACCGGGGAAAAGAAAGAGAAAGAAAGAAAAAAGAAAAAAAGGAAAAAGACAAAGAAAAAGATAATAAACAAACAAACAAAATACAGAATATGATCAATTATGATCAGGCTGGTTCATAGATCATTGTCACACATAAGATTTTCGGCATATTTTGGTCTGTTAGGAGAAAGTGTTTTCCAAAATTTAAAGAAAGGAAAGCTTATATACGTACAAAAATAAGGGTAAATACAATGAAGTGATGAAATATGACTCTAAAGATGAAAATTATAAAAGATTTTATAAAAGGAATTGATAAGAAGTTGGTTGAAAAGAGAAAGAAGAGGATTAAAATAAAAAGGAGAGAATGTGATCAGGCAAGAGACTAGAACAAAGCCATACACTAAAGATTTAGGGTATATTTTGGTCTGTTAGAAGAAACTGTATACCAAAATTTTAAGGAGAGAAAAACTCATACCAAAAATAAGGTTAACTACTCTCAAGGGATAGAATATGACTCTAAAAATGGAAAATAAAATGATGTTTTTAAAAAAGGATTGATAAGATGTTGGTTGAAAAAGGGAAAAAAATTCAAGAGAAAAAAAGGAAAAGATAAAAAGAAAATTAAAAAAATTAAATTTGGAGGGGGCAGAGCAAGATGGTGGAGGAGTAGGAGACCTGGATTTCGTCTCCTCTCAGGAATTCAGCTGGATAGGGATCAAACCATTCTGAACACCTACAAACTCAACAGGAGATTGAAGAAAAGAAGAGCAACAACTCTCTCATCAGAAAAGCGACCACTTTCTGGAAGGTAGGACGTGCAGAGAAGTGAATCCGAGGCGATATTCGGGAGGATAGATGGCGGGGGAGGGGCCTGCATCGGCCGCTTCTGGCAACTGATAGAGCCGCAAAGCACAAATTCGGAACTTTTAAAAGTCTGTTCCGCCAAGGGACGTCACTCTGGTGGCTAAGCGGGGGTTGGAACCCTGCGGGACAGTGTGGTCTCAGGACCCTCGGGGTCACAGAAAGACCGGGGGTGCCTGAGTGTGTAAGAGCTTCCAGGTAATGGAAAGGGAAGCCGGCTGCAGAGGCGGAGCCCATGTGCGTGCTCTCAGCTCGAGGTGGCCATAAACCGTGATCCGCGGCACACTCGGGCCCCTGGTCCTCCAGCAGGGACCCAACAAGCGGCAGATCCGGGGAGACTCACCTTCCTCCCCCGGGAGGAGCCACGCAGGAGTGCACCGCAGGGATCTGCTGGGTTTGGAGACTCCAGACCGGGTCGGGTGCCAAAGATACCACACGAGGTCACAGGCCGGGGGAGCACGGAGTGCGGCCTGAGACCGGGGAGACAGGAGTGACTGATGGCTTTTCTCTGAGGGCTCACTGAGGAGCAGGGCCCTGAGTTCTCAGCTCCTCCGGGGCGGAGATTGGGAGGCCGCCATTTTCACTATCCGCCTCCAAAGCTGTACGGAAAGCTCGCAGGGAACAAAAGCTCTAGAGAGCAAACCCAAGCAGATAACTTAGCAGGGAGGGGGCAAGGGCGGGGCAATTCAGCCTCCGGCAGAGACATTTGGAAACCACGGCAACAGGCCCCTCCGCAGAAGATCAGCGAGAACAGCCAGCCAAGACCAAACTTACCAATCAATGAGAATGACAGAACTCCAGTGCTAGGGGACTACTGCACATAGAATTCACGGCTTTGTTACCATGATTCTTTAGTCTTTTAAAGTTAATTTTTTTTTTAACTGTCTTTTTGTCTTCTTATTTCTTTTTGAATTTTTCTTTTTCCCTTTTTCAACCAACATCTTATCAATCCCTTTTTTAAAAAAAAAAATTTATTTTTCATTTTTAGAGTCATATTCTATCCCTTCATAGTAGTTACCCATATTTTTGGCTTATATATATAAGTTGTTCTCTCTTTAAAATTTTGAGATAGTTTCTTCTAACAGATTAAAATATACCCTAAATCTCTAGTATATGGTGCTTTCTATTCCCCTGACTGATCACATCCTCTCCCTTTTTTTTTCTTTTTTTTTCTTTTTTTAAATCCTCTTCTTTCTTTTTTCAAACAACTTCTTATCAATTCCTTTTATAACATTTTTTATAATTTCCATTTTTCCAGTCATATTCCATCCATTCATCATATCAATCCTTATTTTTGTACATAATGTTTTTCTTTCTTTAATATTTTGGGAGGCACTTTCTTCTAAAAGACCAAAATACACCCCAAATCTAGTGTGTGGCACTGATCTATATACCAGCCTGATCATATTTGATCACATTCTGTTTTTTTTTTGTTGTTCCTGTTGTTTTGTTTTGTTTGTTTTTGTTTTTATCTTTATCTTTATCTTTTTCTTTTTCTTTTCTTTCTTTTTCTTTTTTCTCTCTTTCCCTTTCTTATCCCACTGCTTCAGGTCTTTTCTGATTTGTTTAGAGTATATTTTCTGGGGATGTGGTTACTCTGCTAGCATTTTGTTCTCTCATTAATCTATTCTCCTCTGCACAAAATGACAAGACGGAAAAAATCACCTCAACAAAAAGAACAAGAGGTAGTACCGACTGCCATGGACCTACTCAATATCGACTTTAGTACGATGTCAGATCTATAGTTCAGAATCATCACTTTAAAGATACTAGCTGGGCTTGAAAAAAATATGGAAGTTACTAGAGAAACCCTTTCTGGAGAAGTAAAAGAGCTAAAATCCAACCAAGTAGAAATCAAAAGGCTATTAATGAGGTGCAATCAAAAATGGGGGCCCTAAGTGCTAGAATAAATGAGGCAGAAGAGAGAATCAGTAATATAGAAGATGAAATGATGGAAAATAAAGAAGCTGAGAAAAAGAGAGATAAACAACTACTGGATGACGAGAGCAGAATTCGAGAGATAAGCGATACCATAAGACAAAACAACATTAGAATAATTGGGATCCCAGAAGAAGAAGAGAGAGAGGGACAGAGGGTATAATGGAGCAAATGATAGCAGAGAACTTCCCTAATTTGGGTAAAGAAACAGGCATGAAAATCCAGGAAGCACAGAGAACCCCTCTCAAAATCAATAAAAATAGGTCAACACCCCGACATCTAATAGAAAAAATTACTAGTCTCATAGACAAAGAGAAAATCCTGAAAGCAGCTTGAAAGAAGAGATCTGTAACCTACAATGGTAGAAACATTAGATTGGCTACAGACCTATCCACAGAGACCTGGCAGGCCAGAAAGGACTGGCAGGATATATTCAGAGCACTAAATGAGAAAAATATGCAGACAAGAAAATATAATGAGCTAGGCTATCATTGAAAATAGAAGGAGAGATAAAAAGCTTCCAGGACAAACAAAAACTAAAGGAATTTGCAAACACAAAACCAGCCCTACAGGAAATCTTGAAAGGGGTCCTCTAAGCAAAGAGAGAGCCTAAAAGCATCATAGACCAGAAAGGAACACAGACAATATATGGTAACAGTCACCTTACAGGCAATACAATGGCACAAATTCCTATCTTTCCATAGTTACCCTGAATGCAAATGGGCTAAATGCCCCAATTAAAAGACACAGGCTAACAGACTGGATTAAAAAACAAGACCCATCGATATGCTGTCTGCAAGAGACTCATTTTAGAACCAAAGACACCCCCAGATTGAAAGGTAGGGGGTGGAAAACCATTTACCATGCTAATGGACACCAAAAGAAAGCTGGGGTGGCAATCCTTATATCAGATAAATTAGATTTTAAACCAAAGACTGTAATAAGAGATGAGGAAGGACACTATATCCTACTTAAAGGATCTATCCAACAAGAAGATCTAACAATTGTAAATATCTATGCCCCTACCTAACATGGGAGCAGCCAATTTTATAAAGCAATTAATAACAAAAGCAAAGAAACACATCGACAGCAATACAATAATAGTGGGGGACTTTAACATCCCCCTCACTGAAATGGACAGATCGTCTAAGCAAAAGATCAACAAGGAAATAAAGACTTTAAATGACACACTGGACCTAATGGACTTCACAGACATATTCAGAACTTTCCACCCCAAAGCAACGGAATACACATTCTTCTCTAGAGCCCCTGGAACATTCTCCAGAATAGATCACATCCTAGGTCATAAATCAGGTCTCAACCGGTACCAAAAGATTGAGATCATTCCCTGCCTATTTTCAGACCACAATGCTTTGAAACTACAACTCAATCACAAGAGGAAAGCCGGGAAGAACTCAAATACATGGAGGCTAAAGAGCATCCTACTGAAGAATGAATGGGTCAACCAGGAAATTAAAGAAGAATTTAAAAAATACATGGAAACCAATGAAAATGAAAACACAACTGTTCAAAATCTTTGGGATGCAGCAAAGGCAGTCCTAAGAGGAAAATATATAGCAATACAAGCCTTTCTCAAGAAACAAGAAAGGTCTCAAGTACACAACCTAACCCTCCACCTAAAGGAGCTGGAGAAAGCACAGCAAATAAAGCCTAAACCGAGCAGGAGAAGAGAAATCATAAATATCAGAGCAGAAATCAATGAAATAGAAACTAAAAGTACAGTAGAACAGTTCAACGAAACTAGGAGCTGGTTCTTTGAAAGAATTAACAAGATCAATAAACCCCTGGCCAGACTTATCATAAAGACAAGATAAATGACCCAAATCAACTAAATCATGAATGAAAGAGGAGAGATCACAACCAACACCAAAGAAATACCAACAATTATAAGAACATATTATGAGCAACTCTATGCCAGCAAATTAGATAACCTGGAAGAGATGGAGGCATTCCTAGAGATGTATCAACTACCAAAACTGAACCAGGATGAAATAGAAAACCTGAACAGACCTATAACCACTAAGGAAATTGAAGCAGTCATCAAAAATCTCCCAAAAAACAAAAGCCCAGGGCCAGATGGCTTCCAAGGTGTATTCTACCAAACATTTCAAGAAGAATTAATACCTATTCTTCTGAAACTGTTCCAAAAAATAGAAACGGAAGGAAAACTTCCAAACTCATTTTATGAGGCCAGCATTACCTTGATCCCAAAACCAGGCAAAGACCCCATCCAAAAGGAGAATTACAGACCAATATCCCTGATGAACATGGATGCAAAAATTCTCACCAAAATACTAGCCAATAGGATCCAACAGTTCATTAAAAGGATTATTCACCATGACCAAGTGGGATTTATCCCTGGGCTGCAAGGTTGGCTCAACATCTGCAAATCAATCAATGTGATACAATACATTAACAAAAGAAAGAACAAGAATCATATGATCCTCTCAATAGATGCAGAAAAAGCTTTTGACAAAGTAAAGCATCCTTTCTTGATCAAAACTCTTCAGAGTGTAGGGATCGAGGGTACATACCTCAATATCATAAAAGCCATCTATGAAAACCCTACAGCGAATATTATTCTCAATGGGGAAAAACTGAGAGCTTTCCCCCTAAGGTCAGGAACGTGGCAGGGATGTCCACTATCACCACTGCTGTTCAACATAGAATTGGAAGTCCTAGCCACAGCAATCAGACAACAAAAAGAAATCAAAGGCATCCAAATTGGCAAAGAAGAAGTCAAACTCTCACTCTTTGCAGATGATATGATACTTTATGTAGAAAACCCAAAAGACTCCACTCCCAAACTGCTAGAACTCATACAGGAATTCAGTCAAGTGGCAGGATATAAAATCAATGCACAGAAGTCAGTGGCATTCCTATACACCAACAACAAGACAGAAGAAAGAGAAATTAAGGAGTCGATCCCATTTACAATTGCACCCAAAACCATAAGATACCTAGGAATAAATCTCACCAAAGAGACAAAGGATCTGTACTCAGAAAACTATAAAATACTCATGAAAGAAATTGAGGAAGACACAAAGAAATGGAAAAACGTTCCATGCTCATGGATGGGAAGAACAAATATTGTGAAGATGTCAATTCTACCTAAAGCCATCTACACATTCAATGCAATCCCCATCAAAATACCATCCACTTTTTTCAGAGAAAGGGAACAAATAATCCTAAAATTTGTATGGAACTAGAAAAGACCCCGCATAGCCAGAGGAATGTTGAAAAAGAAAAGCAAAGCTGGCGGCGTCACAATTCCGAACTTCCAGCTCTATTACAAGGCTGTCATCATCAAGACAGCATGGTACTGGCACAAAAACAGACACATAGATCAATGGAACAGAATAGAGAGCCCAGAAATGGACCCTCAACTCTATGGTCAACTCATCTTTGACAAAGCAGGAAAGAATGTCCAATAGAACAAAGACAGTCTCTTCAACCAATGGTGTTGGGAAAATTGGATAGCCACATGCAGAAGAATGAAACTGGACCATTTCCTTACACCACACACAAAAATAGACTCCAAGTGGTTGAAAGACCTCAATGTGAGACAGGAGTCCATCAAAATCCTAAAGGAGAACACAGGCAGCAACCTCTTTGACCTCAGCCAAAGCAACTTCTTCCTAGAAACATCGCCAAAGGCAAGGGAAGCAAGGGCAAAAATGAACTATTGGGACTTTATCAAGATAAAAAGCTTTTGCAAATCAAAGGACACAGTCAACAAAACCAAAAGACAACCGGCAGAATGGGAGAAGATATTTGCAAATGACATATCAAGTAAATGGCTAGTATCCAAAATCTATAAAGAACTCATCAAACTCAACACCCAAAGAACAAATGATGCAATCAAGAAATGGGCAGAAGACATGAACAGACATTTTTCCAAAGAAGACATCCAAATGGCCAACAGACACATGAAAAAGTGCTCAATATCGCTCGGCATCAGGGAAATCCAAATCAAAACCTCAATGAGATACCACCTCCCACAAGTCAGAATGGCTAAAATTAACAAGTCAGGAAACGACAGATGTTGGCAGGGATGCGGAGAAAGGGGAACCCTCCTACACTGTTGGTGGGAATGCAAGCTGTTGCAGCCACTCTGGAAAACTGTATGGAAGTTCCTCAAAAAGTTGAAAATAGAGCTACCATATGATGCAGCAATTGCACTACTGGGTATTTACCCCAAAGATACAAATGTAGGAATCCGAAGGGGTACGTGCACCCCGATGTTTATAGCAGCAATGTCCACAATAGCCAAACTGTGGAAAGAGCCAAGATGTCCATCGACAGATAAATGGATAAAGAAGAGGTGGTATATATATACAATGGAATATTATGCAGCCATCAAAAGGAATGAGATCTTGCCTTTTGTAAGGACGTGGATGGAACTGGAGGGTATTATGTTGAGTGAAATAAGTCAAACAGAGAAAGACATGTATCATATGATCTCACTGATATGAGGAATTCTTAATCGCAGGAAACAAACTGAGTGTTGTTGGAGTGGGGGGTGGGGTGGGAGGGTTGGTGTGACTGGGTGATAGACACTGTGGAGGGTATGTGTTCTGGTAAGCGCTGTGAATTGTGCAAGACTGTTGAATCTCAGATCTGTACCTCTGAAACAATAATGCAATATATGTTAAGGAAAAAAGAAGAAGAAGAAGAAGGTAGCGGGAGGGGAAGAATGAAGCGGGGGAAATCGGAGGGGTGGAGGAACCATGAGAGACGATGGACTCTGAAAAACAAACTGAGGGTTCTAGAGGGGAGGGGGTGGGAGGATGGGTTAGCCTGGTGGTGGGTATTTAGGAGGGCACATTCTGCATGGAGCACTGGTTGTTATGCACAAACAATGAATCATGGAACACTTCATCTAGAACTAATGATGTAATGTATGGGGATTAACATAAGAATAAAAAAAAAATTAACTTTGAAAGACTAAAGAATCATGGGAAAAAAGCCATGAATTCTATGTGTTGTATTCCCCTAGTGCTGGAGTTCTGCCGTTCTCATTGATCAGTAAACATGGTCTTGGCTGGCTGTCCTTGCTGGTCTTCTGGGGGAAGGGCCTGTTGCCATGGTTCTCAAATGTCTTTGCCAGAGTTTGAATTGCCTTGCCCTTGCCGAGTGCTGGGCTAAGTAATCTGCTCGGGTTTCCCCTTGGGAGCTTTTGTTCCCTGAAAGTTTTCCATACTGCTTTGGAGGACCAGCGTGAAAATGGCAGCCTCCCAAGCTCCATCCTGGAGGAGCCAAGAACTGGTGGCCCCACTCCTCAGTGAGCCCCAGAGAAAAGCAGCCAATCACTCCCTTCTCCCCAGTCTCTGGCTGCACTCTGTGCTCACCTGTCCCATGACTGTGCATTTCTATCTCTGGCACAAGACCCAGTTTGGAATCTCCAAACCCAGCAGATTCCTGCGGTGTACTCCCACACCACTCCTCCTGGGGTGAAGGGGAGTACCCCCAGATCTGCTGCTTGTTCGGTGCCTGCTGGAGGAGCAGTGGCCTGCCTGTGTCGCAGATCATGTTTTATGGCAACCCCGAGCTGAGAGCCCACTCCTTGGCTCCGTCTCTACAGCCAGCTTCCCTGCTCTGATACCTGGGAGCTCTGCTACACTCAGGCATGCCTGGTCTTTCTTTGACCCTGAGGGACCTGAGACCATACTGTCCCAGTGAGGGTTCCACCCCCCGCTTAACTACTGGAGTGACGTCCCTCAGCAGAGCCAACTTCTAAAATTTCCAATTTTGTGGTCTGCTGCTCTATCACTGCCAGTAGAGGCTGATGGAGGCCCCTCCCCCCACTGCCTATCTTCCCTAATATCGCCTCATATCCACTTCTCCGCACATCTTACCTTCCAGAATGTGGTTGCTTTTCTGTTCAGAGAGTTGCTGCTATTCTTTTCTTTGTTCTCCTCTTGAGTTCATAGGTGTTCAAAATGGTTTGAGCCCTATCTAGCTGAATTCCCGGGACCAGACGAAATAGGTCTCCTACTCCTGTGCCATCTTGCTCTGCCCCCTCTAATTTTTTTCATTTTATGGCATTGGTGATTTCTCAAAGCCTCCTCTTATGGTCCATTAGTTGTTTTTCTGTCTTTTCCTCAGTTTCCTTCCTTTCCTTCAACTTGTCTTCTGTATCACTTACTCTCTCTTCTGCTTCATTTACCCTAGCTGTTAGATCAGCCACTTGAGACTACATATTATTTAGAGATAATTTTTTAATTTTGGCCTGATTAGGTATCATTTCTGCACTAAGATATTTTCTAGTGTCTTTATGTTTTTTTTCAAACCCAGCTAGTAACTTTATAATTGTTATCCTGAATTCCAGCTGGCATTTTACTTATATCCATATCAATTAGATATGTGGCAGAGAGTATTACCTCTGGTTCTTTCTTGAATTGTGAATTCCTCCTAGTCATTTTGCCCAGGGGAAAATGGATAAACAAGTGAACAGAATCAAAAATATCAACCATGACCCAAGTAAAATACATACTAGACAAATCCAAAGAGGTCAGAAACCCAAAAAAGAAAAGACAAAGACAAAGAAAAAAGGGGAGGGAAGAGAGAATATAATCTCATAGGACAAAACAGAGTGATCCCCTTGGTTCTGAGTGTATTTTAGACTGTGTTAGAAGACACTAATCCCAAAATTGTAAAGAAAGCAAAATTTATATATATATGTATATATATACATATACATATATATATAATGGAATAGAGTGAAAGGAAGCCAAAAATGAAAAATATATCTATAAAGTGTGAATGTAAAAATGAAAGTGAAAAAAAAAAAACTTAAAAATAAGAGTTGATAAAATAAGAATCTAGTTGAAAAAGGAAAAAAAGAAAAAAAAAAGATGTGGTAAAGTTTAAACTGAAAGATAAACAAACCATGAGAAAAAAATAAATTCTATATAATATTTTCCCCCGGCACTGGAATTTTACAGTCCTGTGTGGTCTGTAAACTTGCTGTCCACCTGTTCTTCAGTTGGTCTTCTGGGTTAGGGGCCTGTTACACTTCTTCTCAGGCGCCTCTGCCTGAGCGGAGTTGTACCACTTCTTTCCAGGGGGCTGGTTTCTGTGTAAGCTGTTTTTGGTTGCTCTGTGTGACTTTTGTTCCCTGAAGGCTTTCTGCACCTCTTTAGAGGATCAAAATAAAAATGGCCACACCCTGATTTCCACCCCCAGAGCCAAAAGATCACAGTTCCCGCTCTTCAGTAAACCCTCAATGATAAACAGTCTTTACTTTTGTGTATGTCAAACTCTGCAAACTCCTGCAGTGTGCACCCACACCAATCATCCCTGGGGGAAGGCATAGGGTCCTGAGTTTCTGCACTTTGTCAGGCCCTGGCACATAAAGCGGTTAACAGATGGAGCCTGCACCCTCTCCACCCCTCCTGGGGGAAGGCAGAGGGTCGCCCACCACTGTCCTTTACAGGGCTCCTGCACTGAGAGCTGTTGCCCGGTTGTGTACACATTCACTCCACCCCTCCTTGGGGAAAGTGGAGGGTAGCTATTTTCTTTTTTTTGTAGTGTCCCCACATGGAAAGCAGTACCCTGTCCAGGTGTAGTTCACAGTTTATGGTGAACTGAGCTGAGAGCTCCCTCCCAGCTTTGCTGACTGTAACCAGTTTCCCTGCTCCAATGCTTGGGAACTTTATGGGCTCAGGCACCCTTGTTCTTTCTGTGACTCCAAGAATTCTGAGACCCCACTATCCCACATAGAATTCTGCCCTGTTTCACTGCCTGAGCACCTTTCAGGCAGGGATATCTCTCACTGGAGCAGATTTCTAAGGGTTCTAATTTTGCCCTCCTGGGTTATATCACTTTCCAGTAGCCAACTTACTGAGGCTCCCTCCCCTTGCCATTTATCTTCTGATATATCCCCTCAGAATTACTTCTCCACACATCCTACCTTGCAAAAAGTGGTTGTTTTTCTACTTGCAGAGTTCCAGATATTCTTTCTTTACATCAAAGTTTGAATTCATGGGTGTTCAGAATGATTTGATAGTTATCTAGCTAAATTCAAGGGACCAGATAAAACGAGGTCCCCTACTCTTCAACCATCTTTCCTCCCACCCCCTCATAGAAAATTTGAAAAGGCATTGACATTGTCCTCAAGGAACTTAAATACCAGCACTCAACATCCTGGAGTTACACAACATATGTAATTATAAATAAATGGTCTGTTTTACACTATGAAACTTTTCAAAGACATCAAATAATTGACATCAAAACTCATTTTGCTGCTATGGAACTACTGAAGACTCTCAGTTACATTAGGACATAAACAATGAACAGGGATATTGAGCCTATTTCTTCACAAACAGAGTCAGGTCTTTGATCTTTATTACCTCCCCAGACATTGCTCATTTTTCCTTTTCTACTTTCATTTTCCCATGGATTTCTCATTCCCTCTCATTATTTTGTCCTTTTGCACTTCTTTATTTTTTTTCTGTTCTATGTTTTAACAGATAACAGTAAGCATGACAACTTAATTTCTAGATTTAGAAGGCTCTTAAGATGTATGTTATTTTGATCATGATTCAGTCTTATTGGAATTTAGCCATTTAAAAAGTTTTAGTGGTTTTATTATTTGAAGGAAAGATGGAATATTTTCTATCTTTAGGTAGAAAATAATATCATAAGTACTTTATATGGTAGTCTTTCTTTGGCACATGTTATCATATGATTTATTACTTTTATTCTAACGTGACTTTCTTCATTGAACTACCATTCTTTGTGTTTGACACAATGCAAGTTATTTTCTTACATTGTAAGTAAATGGATGCATCATTTAAGGATTGTGGTGGCTGTGAGGAGCACAAAACTGATGGCTTCAATTCATAAATATTAGATAGATGATAGATAGATAGATAGATAGATAGATAGATAGATAGATAGATAGATAGATAGATGATAGATAGATAGATAGATAATAGATAGATAGATGATAGATAGATTTTTTTTCCCCTCACTAAACAAGACACCTGGTGAGTGATTACTGGAATTATTTCAGCAGCTAAAGGAAGCCAAGCCAAGGTTTCTGAAATTTTGTTGACCTTTCTCCCATGTACTGGTGGGATGCTGTATCTCTAACTATCATGTCTAAATTCCAGCAGGAAAAATGATTGGCTAAAGTAGAAATGTTTTAATCTTAATTTCTTTTAAAATCAGGAGAAAAAAAGAATATAATAGTATAAATATATAATAATGAATGAAGCATGTGTTTTATTTGTTTTTATACCAATACAGTTGTAAATTCATATATTTTTATTTAGTTCTCTAGTTATTTTTTCTGGAAAAACATGCCCCCAAAGTGAATAGTACCTAGATCCGTGAAAGCCATGATGCAGCATTACAGGTTTTCCTAGGATTAGGGTTTCCTGGATATGATATTTTCAGTGCTAAACTGGGATAATCTCTGGCAAACTAGTATTGTTGTTCTCTCTAAGAACCTCCTGCCACTGCAAGGAGTCTTGTGAAAGTCAGGTTTTAGTTGTTAGCTTCTAAAATTAGGGAAGCAAGGTAGAAGAGGATAGAAATGAATGCTAAGCAGGAAAACTGTATTTGACATTGTTCATGCCTGAACACTCACATACCCATCTTCTCTTCTCATAACACATTTTAATATGGATTACACTTATACCCTACCTACAAAAGAAACAATTGTTAAATCTTATTAGTTACTGCTATAGGTGTATATTATTTTCTAGTTTCTGTTGTAACAAATTATTATAAACTTAGCTACTTAAAAACAGATTTATTCTTTGTATTCTGGCAGTCAGAGTCCAAATTGGGTTTGCAGGGCTACATTTCTTCTGGAGGCTCTATGGAGAATCTGTTTTTGTGTCTTTTCCAGCTTCTAGATATTATCTACATTCCTTGGTTTATGGACCCTTCCTTCATTTTCAAAGACAGAGTGTAGCATCTTCCCTTTTCTCTGACCTCCCCTATATTGAGTCCAGCTGAAAAATCCTGGGTAATCCTTCATCACAAGATTGTTAACTTATACATATCTTCAAAGTTTCTTTGGAATGTAAAGTGATATATTCACAGGTTCCTGAGATTAGGATATGGACATCTTTGGGGAGACATTATTCAATCTACCACAAGGACCAAGTCAATTATTCCTAGGTCAAATACAGATTAATCCTGCCTAACAAAGCCAAGATTAAAAAAAAAAAAAAAAAAAACCTCTAAGGAACCAAAGCCAGGGATTATCAGATGGATTAATCAAGGGATTTATTCCAATGTCAGAGCATGAGATCCTTAGCATTCTTGCCCAGTGGGATTTCATATTGATATTTGACTGCTACATATGTCTCTGATGGTCTTTCTTCCAGTTTACTCCAACTTCTGTCATTCCATTTGAATATTTTTTCTGACCTATCCTAAAGTTTATAAATTCTATTTTAATCAATGTCTAATCTGCAGAAAACATTTTATTCTGATTCTTGTTTATAGTTTCCTATAATCTGGTAAATGCTTTCTATATTAAATTCCTTAACATAGTAATTATACTTATTTATATGCCTTTATTTCACATTATCATTATCATGCTATCTGGTACTTTTTCTGTTTTACTTGCTTGGCCAACTTTTTTTTTTTTTCCTAAGTTACTTTGTTATTTTTTATTGAGTATCATACATTGTGTATGATGTATTGTAAAGACTAATTGAGGATATGATAATATTTTTCTCTACATCTATTCACTCCCTTACTGATGTAGGAAGGTGACCTGGACCTAGTTTAATATCCTTGCCAACTGGAATTGGGAAAATAAACTAATTATATTGCTTGGAAGTCATAAAAACCTATGCCTCCACCAACATATTGTTCTGTCCAGAACTCTCCAATCTCCAATGGGAATTTGAATAATTTATATTTGTCAGAAATATATATATATATATGTGTATATATATGTATATATATAATTATCTATCTCAATTTACATTCGTGTGTGTGTGTAAATATGTGTGCATGGGTGTGTAATTGTAATAAAATCTAATGTTTAGCTAACCAAGATAGAGCCTATTTGCCTATTTTTAACACTCAGCACTATTGTGCAAATAAAAAATGTTAAATTTTTTCTATGATTTTTCCTACTATTTTTTGCTTATATTAAATACCAACTGTCCAGTTGAATATATTGTTTCAGATATGCTGGGTACAGAAAAATGCTACAGGAAATTAGATACCATTAAAAAATTAGTCGGGCTCTTACAGAAGGGCAAAAGCATTACATAAAAATCTTCAAAGGGTATATCAGGTCATAACTTCTTTGGAAGTCCTTTAGCGTTACCAAAGCATTTCTTATAGCCTTCTCTTTTACACACTTGGCAGAAATCCCATTATCATAGCCTAGGGCAGTCAAAATCATCCTCATGTTATATGCAATTTCTCAATTTTATTTCTGTTTATCTAGATCTGCAGAACTTTTAATATAGCAGCTTATGCTTGTTTCTAGAAAAATACTCCAGTCATGTATCTCATAATTTGAATAATTTGGAATGACATCTCTGAAAATGTATCAAATTATTTTTTCTCTGTTCACCTTTCATTAATGAATGAAATTAATGGCTAAATATTTTTTTATCTAATTAATTAAAGATATTTATACAACACTCATCCACTCATCTTTCCCCTTTCACATATAACCCTTACTATCTTCATAGTATTACATTGATTATAGGTTATTCAACTAATTTATTAAATATATCCTTTTTGAATAATTAGTATGTTTGCATTTTTACTGCAGTCAATGTATTATCAACCTCTAAAGGAAAAATAAAACAAACAAACAAACAAACAAACAAACAAGCAAAAAAAAAAACAAGCTATAACCAATAACAGTTAATTTGACTTTCCCAACAACTTGAAGTTTCTAAATCTGACTGAGGCAAAATAGACATCATAAAATATGTGAATTAGCATTTATGAGCAAGGAACTCAAGACCTCATAATGAATTATAGTAAGAGAAAGCTGAATAACTGGACTTTAGTATCTTGTCTTGTATACCTAGGTCCTACACCACTGAGTGTTATAAACAGCAAATGCTTCAAAAGCATACATGAAAGTAAGAATAGCAGCTAGATCACTTAGGGTAGGGAATAATCATGTAATTTCTCTCAGTAGTTTTTAAGGAATATTTGAAGTCTATGTCCCTCTTTCTCTGCCTGGAATGTCTGTCCCCTTTTTGTCAATATGTATAAACTTGAATTATCTCCCAAATCTCAGTATAGTTATCACATCATGACAAAGGTTTCCCCTGACCTATTCAACCCAACCTAATACAACATACTTTTCTTTCTACTACTTCTGTTGTATTATTAGGTAATTTAGGCCATATTTTAACTACTGATTTATGTGTCTTTTTTTTTCCTCTCTAAACTGAATCTCTGTTTTATATTGTTTTATATTGTTTTAAATATCCTATGTTTAGGAAGTTAATGTAAAGTATCACATATAATTTAGAAAGAATATAATAAATTTTCAAATATTTGTTATTAACAGTTTTCCATTGAAAATGGAGGCTTTTGATTTTTTTAAAAAGAGCATGTATGTATATAACTGCTAACTCTTACTTCATAAAGATGTTTAGGTAAAGGGACATGAAGTTGCTGCTCTTATGATTTTCATCAATAGGGTTTAGTACATAACAATTGCCACATGTATGCCTTCTGAATTTACCATATGGCTCAGCAAAATAGAAGTAAGAGAAACAGTTGTCTAACAGAGAATTAATAGATGGAATAGTTGGTAGACAGAATTTTAGAATTTCTTTGAAATTACTTTGTAGATCCTTAGTCTGATATTCCTATCCTATTCCCCCCACCACCATAAAGATGATAGAAATAATACAAAGAAATTATGTTCTTTGGATTACCTGTTTACTTGTTATTGTCTTCATTAATTTGGTATAGAGCTACTGAGAAAGAACATCATTGCACAAATACAATTACATTTATTAATTACAATATTAAATAATAATTACATTATTAAACAAAAATAAGCCTTAATGTGAACTATGATAAACTAGTGTTTCTTGAATGACATTTCAGAATGTCATTACCATACCTGCAAAGATTTTTAAAAATACACATGCTTGGGTGCCTGGGTGGCTCAGTTGGTTAAGTGACTGCCTTCAGCTCAGGTCATGATCCTGGAGTCCTGGGATCGAGTCCCACATCAGGCTCCCTGCTAGGCAGGGAGTCTGCTTCTCCCTCTGACCCTCTCCCTCTCATGCTCTCTCTCTGTCTCATTCTTTCTCCTTCAAATAAATGAATAAAATCTTAAAAAAAAAAAAAATACACATGCTTGGGCCCCAATCTTAGATCAAATGATTCATAATTTCCACAAAGGGCATTCATTCTGTATTTTAGGCAGACTTCCTAAATATTTTTGGAAGTAAAAGCTGGTTTGTGTAACACTGGAAATTTGTGAGGTACACAGTCCTTGGTTCTAAAGCAAAGAAAATCCAGTTTCTGCATCAAATCTCCTGAACCAACATAAATGTTCCCTATATTATTTGTAGTTAATTAGCATTTAATAATTTCTACTTCATACAATAATTCCCATGGAAAATAAGAAGGAAAATCTGATAAACAGATAAAACCTAAGGGAAATATTATATAAGACATTAATGAGGGGCGCCTGGGTGGCTCAGTTGGTTGAGCGACTGCCTTCGGCTCAGGTCATGATCCTGGAGTCCCGGGATCGAGTCCCGCATCGGGCTCCCTGCTCGGCAGGGAGTCTGCTTCTCCCTCTGACCCTCCTCCCTCTCATGCTCTCTGTCTCTCATTCTCTCTCTCGCAAATAAATTAAAAAAAAAAAAAGACATTAATGAAAAAGATAGTTTTCTCTGGGTTTGTGGGTGTGGAAAGATTATGAAGAATCTCAATAGTAAGAAAGCAGCACTGTTGAAGTCCTTGATGATTAAGATTTTTTGGTTTACTGAACTTTTCTGCCATTCATTATAAATATGCCAGTTCTGATTCTTGTTTTTTTATATTACAAAATATTTGAAAAACAGCTAACATATGCTGAGGCATTACCTATGTTTGTAATGAGGTTTGCATTATTTTCATGCATTTACTGGAAACTAAAGTCTATTTTAGAACCAAAAATGAGAAAAAAATATTTATATAGAAAATTATATGATCCACACATCTCTTTTATGTCCTTCAGGTCTATTTTATTACTAATTATTAAACTAAATTAGGTTTAAAAAAAACTAAACTATATTTAGACAAACATTCTATTCAACTTGGAACATAGAGGAAGCTTTTTGGTTACATTACAAATGCACATAAAAAATAACCTTGAATATTTTTGGTTGAAAATATTTTTATCTTCTTTGTATATTTAAAATATCCATGTTTTGGGGCACCTGGGTGACTCAGTTGGTTAAGCGTCTGCCTTCGGCTCAGGTTCATGATCCCAGTGTTCTGGGATCAAGACCCACATTGGGCTCCCTGCTCAGCGGGAGGTCTGCTTCTCCCTCTCCCACTCCCCTTGTTTGTGTTCCTGCTCTTGCTATCTCTCTTTGTCAAATAAATAAATAAAATCTTTAAAAATAAATAAATAAATAAAATATCAATGTTTTAATCTAAATGATAATAATAATGGAGTAATTAAATCAAATGAAAATACAGTCCACAAAGATTTTCAAAGTAAATAGCTGGCAATTAAAAAAAAATAATGTAAATAGTTATATTTAGTATTAGACTAACATAAGTTTTGAACTACCTAGATTCAAATGCCAATTTTCTCTCTCCCTAGTTCAATAACTTGTGCATCACTTTCCTCATCTATAATATAATAGAACGTAAAGGATTAAATGATAACATTTTGCCAATAGTGTTTTGTACTTATTGAAAAGTAACTATGATTTTCACAAAGAAAATAGTATTATTTGAAATAGTTTGTTACCAACTCAAGGAGAAATATGTAATTTCTTTTAATCAGAAAGATTTCTACCTTTAAAGAAATAGATTCACCTATGATTTGTTTTATATATTCTATTTTAATGACTTGATGTGAGTACTAGAATAACCATTGACACATTTTGCAATAAGTTCAGAAGCAGAAAGCTGAAGAAAACTGCTCTAATAATGATCTGTTCCATCAAATTGTCTTCATGTTTTGAAGATATCTTAGAAGTGCACTGAATATTCAAAACATACAATTCTAGTGCTTTGTTATCTGAATTATAATACTAAATGGAAGTTTATGGAAATCATAGTTGTTAGACTTCCTATGATACAAGACTTCAAGAGCTAAATATTTGTGGTTTTCATTAAAGTTTTTGCTCTGGAAGATGACCACTGAGGTTGAAGAAGCTCAAGAGAACTGAAGTAAATACTCTAAAATTTGTGATTTTTTTGTTTAAAAATTAATAATAAACATATAATAGATACTTTATAACTTATTTTAGCTGTTTTTATGAATGAAAAATATAATACTAAAATTTCCTATAAGCCAAAATTATAAAATTTTTATTTTTCATATCATAAATTATCAGAGGAACATTAACAATATTCTTGGACTTATGATCAAATCGCATGTCATTTCTGATATTTAAGAATTTAATGTTTCTAATGGGCTATACTTTTCTTAGCTTCCAAAGAGATTTTTCTGAAAGAATCTAAAAAAAACAGCCACCTTCCTTCTTATATACTAATCTTTTGTTTCAGACTAATAGCCAGGTTCTTTAGAATGGCATACAGAACCTTTTAGAGTTAGGTCTTGGCCTATCTCTACAGGTTTCTCTTGATATTCTCTTTCAAAATACTGTACTTCAGCGCTATCGAATTACTGTTATTCGTAACAGCTCATGCTGTTTGCTGCCTCTTGTCAAAAGCTTTCTCCCTGTAAATATCACCAAGACAACCTGATGATAAGGTGAAGTTGTGTTTATTCTTACTTGGGTAAGGGAGATAGCTACTTGACAGATTCTTAGCAGTATCTCAAAAGGAAGGACAAAGTCAAAATATTTAAGAAGTTTTGGAGTCTGGTTTAAGGCAAGTCTTTTAATGGGAGGGCTTAATAAGAATTAGGTAAATGTTATGATAAACAATTTTAAGCTGGTAGCCCCAGCAAGGTAAGGATTTGTAGGTGAGGGTTTGAAAGAATATTGGGAAGTAAACAGTTAATTGATTCTATCTATTGAAAAGTTGTAGGGGCGCCTGGGTGGCTCAGTCCCTTAAGCATCTGCCTTCAGCTCAGTTCATGATCCTAGGGTCCTGGGATGGAGTCCCACATCGGGCTCCTTGCTCAGTGGGGAGCCTGCTTCTCCCCTCCCTGCCCCTCTCGCTCGTGCTCACTCTCTCACTGACTCTCAAATAAATAAATAAATAAAATCTTAAAAAAAAGTTGTATAATCTGACATTTATTTAAAAGTCCCACCCCCAAGTTCCTCAAACATATAAAAAGGTCTTTGAAACTTTTATCTTCCTAGGCAAATTTTCTAGAAATATTAAGGTAATTTCATCTTGAAAACAATGGACTAGTAAAGTCATGTTGGTGAAGACAGCTAAATAGTACAGCCAGGTCAATGTAGTTAGTAGGCTCTATGGCTGTAAATGGTTTCTGATTTTACTCTATCTGTACATGTCTCTTGATCCTTCTAGGATGCTCTCCCTTTTTTTTTTTTTTTTTTTAAGATTTTATTTATTTATTTATTTGAGAGTTAGTGAGAGAGAGTGAGCACGAGTGAGAGGGGTGGGGAGGGGAGAAGCAGGCTCCCCACTGAGCAAGGAGCCCGATGTGGGACTCCATCCCAGGACCCTAGGATCATGAACTGAGATGAAGGCAGATGCTTAACGGACTGAGGCACCCAGGGTCCCGGGATGCTCTCCTTTTGGAAGTTTTGGGAAACTTATTCCAGTTTTTTTTCTCATGCTTTTCCTACAGTTGTCCCCCATGAAGCATTGATGAAGTTCTCATTTGTGCTACTTTTGTCCTTACCGCTATTACTAATCTTATGAAATAGTGTAAGACTGCATGATGTTTAAGAAAATTCAGGTTGGCAAGAAAAATGATATTACATTTAATTATCAACAAAAGTCAACTTCTTTACTTATATTTCTCAAGGCTCACAAAGGGATAACCTATCACAACAATTTTCTTAAAACATCCATTTTGTCCTTCCATTCATTTACTTAACGCACTATCATTTTAAACAAAAAGTGCCAGAATATTTTCTTTTATTTGGCATTACCATACTAGTTTCTTATACTTCTTCATCCTATACCCATCTTCACTCCCAGTCTCACCACAGTCTTTACACCCAGTCATTCCCAACTGTAGGATTTTGAGGGACTACACTGGGCATAGTAGACTTCTGTGTGCTCACATGCTTGGATTGTCGGTGGGAAGGGGATTGTTGGAGAATAAGTAAAAGTAAATTTCTCTTTAGAGGTCAGGGCGAGGGAAAAAAAAACCTGATAATTCTTTCCCTCTAATCTCTGTATTATAAATACTGGGTTGCAAGTTTATATCTGCCAATAATCAATGAAAACCTTGAAAGAAGGGATAGGGCCTTATAATTATTGATATTATAAATAAAAATGTCATTGTATGTTTTTAAATATTAACGTAAGAGATATAGGGTTTGAAAATTTTCACTTATTATTGTGCTGGGAAGATCAATCCACGTTCTATATAATGATTGAATTTATGTGTTTGAATTATACTACGTAGTATAACATAAGAATATACCATATGTTTTATAATAATTTTCCTTGTAAGTAAAACATTAGATTGGTTTGGTTTACTTTTTTAAAAACTTACAAATGATAATATGTTCAGCCCTTTATGTCTCCCTAAGCACCTGAGCTTGAGGACACTGCAAGTGGAATTACTAGTCTTCCAATAGGTGCATTTTTAATTTTTAACAAAGATTGCCAGATTGATTCCCAAGGTGATTGTACAAATATTCATTCCTATCAGCTTTCCCAGTGGCAGCTGAAAACTTAAATTGTTGATTTTCTTGTCAATTTAAATTGTGTGGAATGGTATATTACTGTTTTTTATTATGAATTTGCTGTTGTTTATAAGTTCTCCCAGTATGTTTCTTGTCTTTTAATTTTATTTATAGTGTTAGTAATTATATAATTATTTTAATGATGTGTAGTCACATTTATCTATATTTTCATTTGAGTTATTTATTCTCTGGGAGTTTATTATTATTTTTTTTACTTATGTGATGAGAAAGACTGCATGGAGTGAGATAACGATAATTTTTTTCTGTTTGAGATCAATGCTTTCTCCACTAACTTCTAGTGTCACATCTATCATTAATGTTATCTATTCTAGGATATCTATTTTCTTTAATTAGTCCAATATTATCTGTGTGAATAGATGCCAAAATATTTTAATTCTTTTAACTTTTTATAATGATTTTATTTATTTATGTGAGAGAGAGAGAAAGAGAGAGCGTGAGCAAGGGGAAGAGCAGAGGGAAAGGGAGAGAACAAGCAGACTTCCCGTTGAGTAAGGAGCCCCACTCAGGGCTCGATCCCAGCACCCTAAAATCATGACTTGAGCCAACTTCAGATGCTTAATTGACTGAGCCACCTAGGCAACCTCAATTCTTATAACTTTTTAATAAGATTTATTATTTAATAGGAAAAAACCTCCCCCTCCCTAATCCTTATTTTGCTTTTGTGCCGCTTGTCTGCCTTTTATTTTATTCTACTATATGGATTTTGAGTTCTCTTTGATTAATACCATGAAACATTCTTAGTAATTTTAATTGGAAAGCTTAATTTTAAAAGAATTAATATTTTCCTATTCATAAATGTTGTATACAAATTTTATCATATATTTTGTTATATATTCTGATAATATTTTTAAGTTTATTCTTCTTGCATAATTTTGAATACATTATTCCTAGGCCTATTTTATTTTTATTCAATAATAATATTTTTTACTAAAGTTATATTTTTATTAAAGTGTAGTTCACACAAATGTTACATTAGTTTCAGGTATTCCACATAGTGATTCGAAAATTCTATATGTTAGGCTATGCTCACCATCATTTATTAATTAATAGTACTATTTTTTATTATTTGTTATTTATTAATGCTATTTACTTTTGTAAGATGATCATGTATCTAATAGCAGATTTTTTTAAATGACATGAAATTATGAGCTTATTTTTGGAACTTTGCTATTGGTATACTCTTATCATCTACAATTTTAAGAAGTCTCTGTCTTTCAAATAGTTATTCCTATCATTTTCTTCTTGTCTTACTAGATTGACTAGAGCTTCTTACAGTACATTTAAAAATAAGTATGCTTTTGAGAAACATATTTTCCACAAATTTAATATAAATATTTCCGAAATTTTTCCTTTTTATGTTAATCTTCTGTAGGTTTTTGATGTTTATTTGTCATATTTAAAATGCTTCCTATATTCCAAGTTTGATTATTTAAAAAATATTATGAATGACATTAAGAAGCAAAATAGCAAAATTGTTAAGTGTGCAAATTATGGAACCATACTGCCAGGTTTCAAATCCTGCCCCTACTAGCCTTGTTATTATTACATTACATGCCACTAACCACTCTGTATTCAGTTGTCTCAACTGTATAGTAAAGATAATTATAATACATTTGTCATAGATTAATGCATTTGTTAATGGTTTTTAAAATATTTAGAACTGTACTTGGCACTGTGTGCTAAATAAGTGTTAGTCACACACAAAATGATACATTTTTGCTGTATCCATTGGGTCATATTTTCTCTCTTATCTATTAGTATGAAGAATGACATAGATTTTCCAATGTGGAAACTTTCTTGTTTATTTTGTTTTATAAACTCTATGCTTACTCCTTTACTTGATTAATACTTCATTAATACATGATTAAAATTATTCTTCCTATAGTCTGTATTCATTTGGATTTTCCATAAAGTTAAAACAATTTTATGTAACTATTGCTCCATGCATGCCAATTTTTTCTTCTGTATTAACTTCTTGAGAAAGTACACAGTCAATAGCTTCAAAGATTGTAATCATAAACTCTCTCAGTATGTTTTTCACAATAATACAACTGGATAGAATTTTATATCCACTCTTTATTTTGTACTTTCAAGATATTGTTTGTCTTCTGACATCTCTTTTTATTAATGACAACACTGCTGACAGTTGTATGGTCCTTCTTTATTAAACTTTAATATCTTTTTATTTCATTTGTATTTGAATTTTAATGTGTCTCAGTGAAGATTAGTGTTGGTTTATCCTTCATGAGACTAATTGTCTCCTTTCCTGAGATTTCATGTTCTTCTTCAGTCTTAGAACTTCCCCATATTATTTCTCTCCCATTTAATATTTTTTTCTCTTTTTGGAATTATTGGTGGATATACTTTGGGACTTCTTATATCTCCATCTATTTGGTATTTTCCATGCCTTTTTCTCTCTCTGTGCTGCGTTGTAATCTCTTCAGCCCTATATTTAAATTTATCATTAATTATCTCTAAATTCTAGTGTTTTTTCCAAGTATTTGATGGATATGTGGGTGTATGGGTTTTAATTTCATTATGTATATTTTAATAGATTATTCAGATGGCTATTATTTTTTTAAAAATATTCAAAATGTTTTATTTTTCTTGTTTTCTTATATCTTATTATGTTGGACATTTTAAGCACGACTATTGAGAATATTGAATTTTTTCTTTTTATGTTGTTCTGTTCAGTTCTCCTTTTGTGTGTGTGTGTGTGTGTGTTTGTGTATGTGGGTGTTTGTGTGAATGTATGCATACTCACTCATCTTCATAATGTATTGTTTCCTCAAATACTTTGTTATTTAGAAGTTATGCCTTCCTCAGTGATATTGTTTTCTATGGTGATATCATGGGTTGTGAGATTATCCCTTTTCAATATGTTAATGTTTGTCACTGCTAAGTCTATATGAATTTTTCTATTTCTGAACTCATTTTGAGGTTAATCTCTCAATTTACGTCCCTGTGTATCACATTAGTGGTATTAATCATGACCTTATAACTAAGCATACTGCAGTACTCAGTTTCCAAAGTCTCATGGAAAACTTTTGTTCTATTCAAGGCCCTATGTGGGCCACAGGCTTCCTGTGTCCTTCCAACTTGCCACTCACCAAATATTTTCACTTCTGGATGAGTCCTTTGAGACTTTCAGCTATCTACAGTTATCTCAGTTGATACTTTTTTTTACAAGTATTAGAATCCAGACTTACTTTCCCCCTTGCTTCTGGGGCATAAATTCCTTAAGTGTGGCATGGGATCCCTGGGGTTCCTGAGACACTTTCAGAGTGTCTATGAGATCAAAACAATATTCATTTGTTCTCTTATAAATGTCAAATAAATTTCTACATCCCATATGATATCTACATCCCATATGATATCTATACAGATTGAATTAAAAAAAACATATATGGGAATATGGCTGTAATATATTAATCTAGATATGAAATAAATTTACAAATACTATAAAACAATGCAACATTTCTTATAATATTCTTATTGTTTTGAAAAAAAATAATTAAAATCTTATTTATGTTAACTTATGAATTAATTGCTATTTAAATGAATTTATAAATAAACATTTTCAGTTTTAATTTCTAATAGAATAAATATCAAACTATCAATCTAATACAGTATGTGAATAAACAACAGCTCTTTGGGATCATAATTATTTTTTTAGGCATTTAAGTGGTTTTCAAGACCAAAGAGTAGGAGAACCACTGCTCTGGGGCACACCTTAAGCATTAAGGATCATGTCTGATTCTAATTATGCTGTAAGCACCTAGATTTTAGTTCCTTCAGAGTTCTAACTTTGAGTTTATTTTTTATGTCTTCATTTATCTTTTCTGATTTTGAGCTCCGGAATTTATTGTTTTTCTTCCAAGCATTATTATATATGAGAAAAAGGAGAGGGAAATTAATTTATCAGTTTAGTCTGCCAAATTAACTAAAAGTGGCCCAGCCATTTATCTTAATTTCTCCTACCCAATCCAGTTCTATCTTCATTTTCCCCAGTGTTAGCAGTGTTCTGCATAAATGCCATCTGACTAACTATAAACAAATCTCAATGTAAACAAAGCTACAGTTGTAAAGGTGTTTTCACTGCATGAAGTTTTTTTTTTTTTTTTCAGAATATCAAGAAAGTTGGATAACTTCATTCCATCATATGAATATATTGACTTAATCATGTTTTATGACTGGATCAAGAAGACAAAAATTAGATTTAGAAATGAAGGAAATAAAACACACAGATACTACCAGCATTCTTTTCTCATTTCTTTTGAAAAACAATAGATATTATCACCATGCTTGATAATACATGAAGTTGAAATGATAGGTATGTGTGTTTCACTTACATGGCTCTCTGACAGAATAGAGGATAAAAGCCTATCAGCCCTTTGTTTAACACTTATGAACTTGCGGTTTTCTCTACTATTTGGAATATCAAAGTGAGATACAGAAGATAAAGATGAAACACAATGGCTTCTCAATGTCCCTCTTCCATTTCCAATGGACCATTGGTGAAGGTAATGGTCAGTACTTCCATGAGGTGAGGAATAAGGACTTATGTGACAAACCAACCTGGTTTGCCCATGTCAGTCACAGTTTTAACATTGACAATTTTAAATCTTTGGAAACTCCATAGCTCAGCCATACCAGTATGACTGGTTACCCTAAATCAGGCCATAATCATCAGGGGCTACCATGTAAGACCATAATCACGGTATTCAGCAAGCAATGATGTTCAAGTCTAATGTCATGATTCTGACCCTGAAATTAATTTGAGCCCTGGGTGGCAGGCTGACTTCCAAGATGTTCTAAGGTGTTCCCTAAGGTTTCTGCCCTCCAGAATACACACTGTATGTAATACCCTCTGTTTGGGTATGAGTAGAGCCTGTGAATGTAATAGGATATCACTCCCATGATTATGTTATCACATATGGCAAAAGGAATATTTCTCATAGGTAATTAAGGTCTCTGATCAGCTAACTTTGAGTTGGATCTAATCCAGTGAGCCCTTAAAAGAGTCAGGAAGCAACAGCAGACATTTTCCTGCTAGCCCTGAAAAAAAGTGAACCTCCTATGAGAGTCATGTTATAAAGCACCACAGGTGGCCTCTAGGAGCTGAGTGTTCCTTGGGTGATAGCCAAAAAACAACTCTGGACCTCAGCCATATGAAAAGGAAATGAATCCTGCCAACAACAACAACAACAACAACAACAACTCCCTCTCTAAACTTGGGAGTTTAGAAGAGGATCCCAAGAATGAGATGAGAATTGCACCCCTAGCTAAGCTTGCTTTCAACCTGATGAAACCCTGAGTAGAAAACCCAGTTAACTGCACCCACACTCTTGACCCATGCAAACTGAGATACTAAATTTGTTTGGTTTTTAAGTTGCTATATGAATGGTAATTTGTTATTCAGCAAGAAAAAAATTACATGATGTGTGTGTGTACTTTTCTTAAGCCTCTGCACTGCTAATTATGTACTCTGCCTTGATTTCATTGCCTGTACTAGGAATTGTTTATTTTTATTTTTCTTAAGAACTTGGTGTGGACAGTTAGCACATGGTTTACCAAGAACTACATGCTATTTTTTTTTCTTGAAAACTTGTAGTAAATTACAGAGGTCACAATTTATGTTGAACACCTTAAGTAGAAAGAGGGACATTAAACTAAAATCGGCTATTACAATGTGTTGATTAACAGTTATTATCAAAATTTGTAGGAGCTGTAGAGTTGAAAATGACAGTTGTGACCTTTAAAGGATTACTCATCTAGAAGGAAATAATGCTAGTTCCTAGAACAAAGGCACAGGATTAAAAAAAATAAAATAAAATTGAGTTCAAAAGATAAAGTGTTTAAAATTTAAGAGGAATGAGACTAATTTTATATACATTTTGAAAGGAAGATTTTATTAAGTGGTTGAAGAACAGACAGAGTTTAAATATATAGATGTTATAATGGTACAATGTGGATAATGGTGCACTGTCAGTGACTGTGGGTTCAGAAGGGTCATTTGAAGCTATAAAAAACAGCTTGTACAAGAGAAAAGGTGGAATGCTAGGCATTTTTGAATAATTATGAATGGAACATCAATTCTCTCACTTCATTCCACTTCCTATCATATATTTTTCAGTTATATGTTGTTTTTTGTTTTTAGAAGTTACGTATTTCATTTTTTCCATTCATTCTATGATGCAAAATAATTGTGGGAACAAAACTAACAAAATCAAGATTTGTCTATATATTACATTATGGCAGAGGAAAATGACATGGGTAATTTATAAAATACGTAGTTGGCTTCTAAATAGACTGGAAACAACTGTATTACTTTTATCAAGATTTTGTCATAACAAAATCAATACCAAAGTATGTTATATTAGCCAGATAGTCTTTTTTATACAATCATTATATTGTCCAAACTTCAATTAAATAAAAATAGAGTAAAACAATGGAAACTATCTTTAGATATTAGGTACATCTCTAATATGTCTATTTTTATTTGGTTGTTTTTTGTCCCATATAACATGCTTAAATCCTGGATCAATTTGGAAATGGGGAACATTTTTATTTCTCTGAACACTTCAACTAAAATTGTAACATATATCCTCAAGGGTAAATTGCTAATGAGTGGTCTCAGATCAGCCAGCATTCATCACTAGAAAAATAAGCTTCTTTAAAAAAGAATAAGGTCAACTTTTGTGGAAAACTACAATTACTTTGAAGCAATGATCTTATGCAAATGTATAGTTGGGTAACTGTTAGTATAAGGACTCCCCTGGAATCATCTGAGTTTTCAGAAATCTTAAAATTGTTCTTTTCAAAAAAATAATGATAAAAATTATAGGTTACATCTAATGAAAATCAAAGTTTTATGTATTAAGTTTTAAAGGACATTAGAGGACAATAGAGGACATTAATTTGGGGCAAGAGAGACTCAGATTCTATGACTTACCATGTGATCCTAGTAAGCCACTATTTCACATTTGTAAAAATTTGTATTACTACTTGGATTTTTATATAAGAATTAAATGAAAATTAAATGTATATTTCTTGTTCTAGGTAAGTGTTCATTTTTATTATCAAAAGTAATTTTAAATGTCATTTTATCAATATTAAATTACGGTATTAAGCACCATGAAAATTCAAGTAGGCCTATCTGCTATTGAATCTTTAAAAGATATTATTTGAATATCGACTCAGTAACTATGCTGAATGAGAAAGATATACCAGAGGATACCATTTTAAATAATCTTAAAGTTGTGGAAAATTAGGGGAGAAAATGATAGCTCTTTTATTCAACAAAAGCTAGAAACAATTTCAAAAGCTTGTGTCTGAAATCTGAAGAAGAAATTTAAAACTGACATTATCTCTGGAACTACCTTGGTGGTATCTAGAGATGTGCTTGAGAACTTTGATCATACTTTGCAGTATGAATAGAAATCAATACTTGAGTAGCAAAGATATAAGAATCTCACTAAAGAAGACAAAAGATCCAAAGAGGTTAGACCACATTTTGAATCATGCAGTAGATCAGAACAATAAAAACAACAAAACATAATCCTCACGATCATGGCCTAAAACATTGTTCTTAAGCTGTGGAAGTTATGAGAATCACAGAGGAGAAGATTGACTTTCCATTCTCATAAAAATTATTAAATACATGAAATGCTAACCTTCTGCTTGACTCTGGAAGTACCCCTCCCCTTGCTTCCCAAACGCACAAAGCACAGGGACTCACTGATGGAGAGGTACATCCAGCACCTGGTAAAAAAGTAAAGTATAAGAAGGGAAGGTAGGAGTTAGAGTTACAGGATTCAGTTGGCTGATTAGCATCAGAGAATTTTGGAGAAATAAACGTGATGGTTTGCAGTAAAGGCTTCTAGATGTACCCTTTAAAATCTTGATATTTCTCTGGGTGAGTCAAAGTTGATGCTATGGACTTACGATGATCTTTTGATAAAGCTGAGTAAGGGACAGGCGGGGCTAGGTAAGGAGAGATAGATAGGGGGCTATATGATCAGGCTCACAGAAATCCTAAAAATGTGGAGGTGTGGGGAAACCAGAGATAAGGGAACAAACTGGACCACCCTGCCCTAGGACCACCTTGCCCTAGGCATGGGGAATGGGTGTCTTTTTTATGATAATCACCTGTGACCAACAAAGAATAACCAGACCTTAAAAAGGAAGTAAGCCATTGAAAGTTTTATCACTAGTCCTTGCTCAGTGGTGATATCAATAGAGATGCTAAAAGAATTTAAGTCCCCTGGGTTAGCTTTCTATAAAAGACCAACCCTAAAGGCCTTCAGTGGCAACCCTGCCTGTTGGACCCCTGTCACTCCTAAGAGCTTTTTCTTTATCCTTGCTTAATAAACTTCTATCACTTTACTCACTGAATAAATAAATAAATAAGAAGTAAAAACTGGTACCTCAAAACTTTTAAAACATTACTTCATATTTTTATTGCAACTAGAAATCTGATTCTCATTTACTTATTTATGACCCATATTTCTCCTTCAGGGAAGTTTTGAAAATTTCTCTTGTTTTAGATATACTTAAATTTTACTACCCTATGTCTGTGTGCTTACAACTCAATAGACCTTCTTGATCAGAGATCTTATGTTTTCTCCTCATTCTGGAAAATTTTCCATTCTTATTTAATTATTGCTTCTCTTTATTCTCTTTTTTCTCCTGGGACTAATTTTAGGAGGATGTTCATACTCCTGTCATTCAAATTTTGTGTTTTTCCTCATTCTTTTCTTGTATTACTTGGTAAAGACACAAGTTTTCTAGTTAGTCTGGATTTGAATCCCATTTCAATTACTTGCAAAATGTGTGACTTAAATCTAACAAATATTTCTCTACTTCCAATTCATCATTTATAAAGGGTCAAAAATAATAGTAGCTCTGATGCAGGAGAGCTAGTATCTTGTCTCACAGAGTCGAAGAATGAATCTCTCAGACAAAGGAGAGTGCGTAAAGTGATAGAAGTTTATTAAGCAAGGATAAAGAAAAAGCTCTTAGGAGTGACAGGGGTCCAACAGGCAGGGTTGCCACTGAAGGCCTTTAGGGTTGGTCTTTTGTAGAAAGCTAACCAGGGGACTTAAATTCTTTTAGCATCTCTATTGATATCACCATTGAGCAAGGATTAGTGATAGCATTCAATGGCTTACTTCCTTTTTAGGGTCTGGTTATTCTTTGTTGGTCACAGGTGATTATCATAAAAGACACCCATTCCCCATGCCTAGGGCAGGGTGGTCCTAGGGCAGGGTGGTCCAGTTTGTTCCCTTATCTCTGGTTTCCCCACACCTCCACATTTTTAGAATTTCTGTGAGCCTGATCACATAGCCCCTTATCTATCTCTCCCTACCTAGCCCCTCCTGTCCCTTACTCATTCCTCCCCCTGGAATAGTAACCTTAACTGCCATTAGGAAATGGGACAAAGACCACTCTGGCTGCTTCCTGCTGAAATGGGGTGGTGGTAACAGCTTTTAATTTAGAATTTTATACACTGTTGAACTATATTATCTTTCAAGATTGTAGCTCCTACCAGACTACATGGTTCTTGACTTGCAGGAAGTTAGAACCACCACCAAGTCCCTCCTGCTGTGATCCTAAAAAACACAAATAGTTTCACTTAGGTATAATTCTTGTATGCTTATTTAGAAAATAACAAAATTTCATATCAAAGCAGTCTTATCAAGGTATCTTTAAATTTCCAAACTTGGCTATATTGTATTTTATTTTGAACATAAAAAAATAAGTACCATCCTAATTTTTTTAAATAATTATATAACTAGAATTGATTGGAAGAATTCGTATAAATTATGTCAGTAGTGTCATTTCAATTAGAATTTTGAATCTCTTATCCATATTATGAATTACCAAAGAATTTATTTCCTCTTTTAAATTGAGTAGAAGTGACTACAGCTGCCATGCAATGAATGGAGGATCTAATTAAGCTCAAAATAATATGTATTTTGTAATAGAATTACTTGTATTAGGCTTAATTGCTCACCATCTTGTGTAAGAGTTAAGTAGAAGTAGCATAAAGTGCAACTATTCAAATCTTTTAACGAGTCTTATCTGGCACTTGAAAATAACTCTCAAAGCATATGATTAACTATAGTACTTTATTTTCCATACATAATTCTGAGGATTAAAAAATGCTTAGGTTCTTGAGATCATTATTTATTTTTGAGAATTCCAGTATCTCAAGTATTTTGAAAAACATATTTTTAATTTAGATTATATTCTTTGAAATATTAAAAGAAATGATATAAGATATATTTCTTGATTCTCAGTTCAAAACCAGATAGTTCCAAGTAGCACTATTTAAATACACAAGTATAATATTATTCAGACTAATATAATTATGTTGCCTGGTAATATAAGTCATAAGTTTGATTTTTTGAAATGAAACTACATACTTCTGTCTTTTTCTTGCATTCTTTGCATTACTTGTGGAAAAATCCCCTTGACAAAAAGGAAAAGAATTATTGAAGGGGATGGTGGAAAAACTGTATTGTTTTACCAGCAGACAAGTTGCTTTAAATCATTTATTAAACAAAACTTATTGAAATTTTACCCCTTTTCTCTCTCTTTTTTAATTCTTACATATAGCTGTAGCAAATGACTTAAAACCAAACCACATAGTGAAATTCTATTTTTCATGTATGGAATAAGTTACTTTTAAGAATACTGATAAATCATGAGATGCAATTTCCAACTTCCAACAAAGTTACCACAATCTATTATCGATCCTCATTAGTCTGTAAACTCTTCCTACAGACTACAAAAAGAAAAGCAAAATGTCTTAGTATTTGTTCTAACCCAAACACTTTGTGTGATATATTGAAGGACTCAGTAAATATTCAATAAACTGAATTCTCTCACTTCCTTTTCTTTGCCCTCCTATAGCAAAAAGGATATAGAAAGTTCTCCAATAATACTGTTCCAAATTAGCCAGATTATCATTAATACCTAGAAAATGAAAAAAACAAAACAAAACAGTTGGGGAATGAGAATTGAAGCAAAATAGAATATATATTTGCAGCTTGGGAGAAATAAATAACAGCTTTATTATGATTAGTATGAAATTTTCACAGGCTACACAATATGTATTAGGAAGAATATTCACCCCATTGCCATGCTGAATTAATTTTGTTAGTAAAATCTATCTAAAGCTTTTAATTTCTTAAGCATTCAAATTGCTTTATGTCTCTAAAGCCAGAGCCTAGTCAGAGGTTCTGTTTAACCTCCTGATTAAGCAGTGTTATATATGTACATATATATTCAGTAAATATATGAAATACCTACTCTGTATGGGACACTATGCTGGGTGGTGGGGCTATTGATATGAAGGGACACCCTTTAGTCTCAAGAACTTATTTTAAAACAAAACAAACAAACAAAGAAAAAAGAGAAAACCCAAAAAACAGACTCTTAACTCTAGAGAACAAACAGATGGTGACCAGAGAGGAGGTGGGTGGGAGATGGGTATAATAGGTGAAGGGGATTAAGGAGGGCACTTGCTGTGATGAGCACCAGGTATTGTGTGGAAGTGTTGACTCATATATCGTACAGCTGAAACTAATACTACACTGTATGTTTACTAGCATTAAAATTTTAAATAATTTGTATCTTTTCAAAAGACTTAATACCCATGGAGAAACTTACACATTTGAACAGCAAGGTTTTACATTAACATAGAATGGTATTTTCTTAAATTATGATAGAATGTATTCATTTAAAAAAAAAAAAAAGGGATATGAGGAAGCTTTTGGAAGTAATGATATGTCTATTATCCTAACTGTGCATGGTTTTACAACTATATGTCAACTTGTCAAATTGTATACATAAAAATGCATTTTTTGTATATTAATAATCCTGCAATAAAGCTGTTTTTAAAATTAAACAAAAGAACTTATTTTAAACTATCAAAGGCCAAATTTTGAGAGGAATGTATATTGTTTTTAAAATAGCTATAATAAGTCACATGAATTATGGTAACATACTTTTATGGGTGAACACATTTCATTCTCACATTAAATACTTAAACAGTACAGGGTAAAAGAGGGTCATTCAGTAGTAGTGTTCTAGCACTATCTTTAGGGATTTGCACCCAGAGATAGGCCACTAATACTAAAGGTCAAAAATGACTAATTTTGCAAGGGTTCAAACTTTGTCTCAGTACATTCATACATATGCATAATTTTCTTAGCCATGGTTGTGACCCCAGAACATGTCCTCAAAACTATTGCTTAAGGGGCGCCTGGGTGGCTTAGTCGTTAAGCGTCTGCCTTCGGCTCAGGTCATGATCCCAGGGTCCTGGGATCGAGCCCCGCATCGGGCTCCCTGCTCAGTGGGAAGCCTGCTTCTCCCTCTCTCACTCCCTCTGCTTGTGTTCCTTCTCTCACTGTGTCTCTCTCTATCAAATAAATAAAATCTTTAAAGAAAAACTATTGCTTAAAATATCTTTAATAACTATCAATGTAATAAATTCTGTTACTAAGCAGTAAGAGGCTAAAGTTCAAAAACATTTCTAAGTCTAATTACTTTTAGATGTGTGTTATAAATTAATATTTTTAAAATAAGGATGAATTAAAATTATGACATTTGCTCTAAACAGTGGATATATCTATTCATTTGCATTTATATTTTTTAGTAACCATTGAATTTTCATAGCAAGCCATATATCATAATCTCATTACCTAATAACAGGAATATTGAAAGTGTTGAAAGCTTAAGAATATAGAAAGTTTTACCACATGATAGTTCCTGTGAACTTTCTTCTTTTTTTTTAACATCAATGTGCTCAGTTAAAGTGTAAAATTTGAGGAATATTAACAAATGTACACCCATGAAACCATTACAAAATCAGGAGACAGAACATTTCCATAACCCATCAATATTTTTTTGTACCACTGTCGGCAATCACTTCTTATGTCCTTGGCACCATAGAATCAATAATATGCTCTCTTTTTTTACATATTAGTTTGAGTTATCTGGAATTTTATATATATATATATATTTTTTTTTAATTTTATTTATTTATTTGACAGAGAGAGCAGGAACACAAGCAGGGGACTGGGAGAGGGAGAAGCAGGCTCCCTGCCGAGCAGGGAGCCCGATGCGGAACTCGATCTCAGGACCCTGGGAACATGACCTGAGCCGAAGGCAGACGCTTAATGACTGAGTCACCCAGGCACCTTGGAATTTTATATATGTTGTCAGTACATTTTGGTGTCTAACTTCTTTCACTGAACATAATGATTTTGAGATCTATCCATGTTGTTGTACTGATAGTTCCTTCTTAATACTGAGTAATGTTCTATAGCATGGAGATACCACATTTATCAATTACCTTATTGAGAGGCATTTGAGTTGCTCATAATTTTTGGCTGTTAGAATAAAAGCTATTATGGACATTCTTGTTAATTCTTTCTGTGGCCTTGTGTTTTCATATTTCTTGGTAAAGGCCAAGCTCTTATGAATGGTGCATATTGAACTTTATAAGGAACATACAGGTGTTGTCTGAAGTGTTCATACCATTTTAAATCTGTTCTAGCAGTGTATGAGAGTTTTGATTGCTTCACATCTAGTATCTTTTTGTGTGTTTATGTGACATGTCCAAAACTTTGTTATATTTCATTTTTTGTCTCATATATTGTACATGAGTTCTTTACCAGGTGTATGTACTAAAATAATTTCTGCCATTTGGTGTTATATTTTTCATTTGATAGCTGTGTTTCAGAGCAAATAAATTATCAAATATTATTTTTATTTTTTTCAATTATTGTTTTTAATTGTATGTATATCTGTGTAGTGTTTGAGAAATCTTTGCCCATAAGCAAGAGCGAAATAGTTTGTGCTGTTTTCTTCTAGAAGTATTACAGTTATAATAACTTTTTAAATAAGGTCTATGACTCCATGTTAAGTCAGTGTGTATGTATGATATGATGTATGTGTCCCTAATGTGTTAATTTGACACCTTTATTGAAGATTGATATATCATTTATGGGTTGGTCTTCAACTATCTTTTTTTTTTTTAAAGATTTTATTTATTTATTTGACAGAGAGAGACACAGTGAGAGAGGGAACACAAGCAGGGGGAGTGGGAGAGGGAGAAGCAGGCTTCCCGCTGAACAGGGAGCCTGATGCAGGGCTCGATCCCAGGACCCTGGGATCATGACCTGAGCCGAAGGCAGACGCTTAACAACTGAGCCACCCAGGTGCCCCGGTCTTCAACTATCTTCATTGATGTACATTTTTCTCCTTTCACAAATACTACTACTACTACTATTACTACTATTACTATTACTATTACTAATGTACCTTTATGTATTCTAATTCATCCTTTATTTTTCACTTAAAAAATTGCTTTGACTATTCTAGGAAATTTGCATTTACTTTAAATTCCAGAATAAACTTGTCCACTTCTCAAAAATAGCTGCCTGGAATTTTTTTATTGGATATTTTATTGGAATAGCTAAACTTATGTAGCATGTTGCTGTTACAAAAATAAAATCAGTATCTGGCTCATTGCTGGTAGACAGTATCTTATTTAGGGAGCCAAATTATTTTGTATGCATATATGTGGTCATAAGTGAAAAGAAGCTTGACTGAAACCAATAGTTTATAGTCCCCAGGTGAACAGAATATAATTTATGGATGTGTATAGAAAGAGACGTTTAAAAGAAGGCACCATATCTAATAAAGATTTTTCCTAAAAAATTAGAAAGTACCTATGGTCTATAAAATTAAATTTTAAAAGAAAACTTTCTTGGTATTCATATCTAATATTTAGGCTGCTGGGTTTTTAAATTATTATTTATGTAATGTTTTATGTGACAATGGTTGGATTTACTTTTAGTCTTCAATTTTAAAAATGAGTAAAATCTCTTTCATAAATATAAACAACACTGTGAGAGTAACTTAGATGCAATTAGACATTTTTCAATTCTAATTACTAACTGAAGTTGTTTTCATAATACTACGGTGAAAATCACAGGAAATGAAAATCTTTGGTAAAATTTGTAGAAAATCATAAAGTGAATATTAATGATGGGATAAATTCACCCTGTGATTATTTGTGAATATATTTTGCCAAGTGAATAATTCTAGGGGTGAGAGCTAAATTCAATTTATGGTGAGGACAACTAAATAAACTATTTCTGAATACTATATTAAACTATGCTGCTTATATACATTTAATTTTGGAATTTCTTTTGGCTTAACTCCATGTCTTTTCATTTACATTAAATCTATGATTATTCAGAGAGGAAGTCATAAGAGAGGGCAAAGCAAATAAACATTAACATACATAAGGAAGGCCACACCACTCCAGGGATTTATCTTAAATCCTAGTTTAAATTGAGTTGCTAATAGTGTGATTAATATTTCTGAGAGTTTTGTAAGTCTACCTTAAGTAAGACCATCTTATCATCATTTTAAAACTGAATTTTAGAGTCTTTAGGGCATGAATGAGTCTCTACATAAATATAAAATAAATAAATGATAAGGATTCCTATTACATACGCACATCCGTCTCTGGCTTTCTGCATTTGACCTACTTTTCGTTACCATCTCAGAAATATAATTTTTGTTTCCTTTCAATTCCCAGTAGTCATGGCATTTTAACCATTCATAACATCACCAAGTTGATTTAATGATATTTTACGTTTAAGTTGAAATCAGCTATGATTTCTACATCATTTATTTTTGAAAACCATGGAGCCCATCCTAATATGGTTATTTAAATTTTATTTAGGTTTGCATGCTTTAGTATTTTGAGACTTTTGCTCAAATTAGTGTGTGTGCATGCATATGCATGTATGTATAATATGCATTCACTATTATGAACATTTCTACTTAAACACAGGTGTTTTTTTTAAATTTCATTTATTTATTTGACAGAGAGAGAGAAATAGCGAGAGCAGGAACGCAAGCAGGGGGAGTGGGAGAGGGACAAGCAGGCTTCCTGCTGAGCAGGGAGCCCTATGTGGGACTCGATCCCAGCACCCTGGGATCATGACCTGAGCCGAAGGCAAACGCTTAACAAATGAGCCACCCAGGCACCCAAACACAGGGTTTTTATATTTTTATATTTTTTTCTAAAAAAAGTTTTTATGTTTTATTGTTATCTTTAGTACATTTTTTTTTCTTAGCAGTTATAATAGTCAGAATTTGAGATATGATTTGGAAAGATAGAAGGACATCTTATCAGTCAATATGCACAGGTTTTATTGAATTCAGTTGGTTTCAGTTCAGAACCTCATGTCTGCTCTCTATTCTACTTTGTTTCCCTAAGGGCAGCTCCCCTGCTGAAGGGCAATAACCTGATTGCCAGAGCTGGAGAATGATTTCCAGGTGTAACTTACACAGTGGTTAAAATAGTCTTTCTGTTTTTGGTCTCACATTATACTGGTTCCTTCACAGACATCTGGAACCTGGATTTATTGAATTTCTGGAATGGAGTTCCTCTAACAAAATTATGGCTTTCCCCTTTTTATTACATAAAATTCAGCTTTCTTTACTCTGATAAGTTTTTAACAATTTGTTCATCACTCTCTCATTTGCAGGATTTTGTTGGCACTTTTTCTGTTCTCTTTTGCAATACACATGTACATACTTCTTTTACCTCATTTTACTGGAGTTCAAAGAAAACAGAGTCACATAGGATTGTCTAAAATGGTGTTTGTTTTTTTTTAATTGTGGTAAGAACATTTGAATGAGATCCTCTCTTTTAACAAATTTTTATGTGCACAATACAGCATTGTTAACTGCAGAAACAATGTTGTACAGATCTCTACAACTTATTCATCTTGTATAACTGAAACCGTACCTGTTGAAGAGCAACTCCTTACTTCCCCCTCTATCCAGCCCCTGGTAACCATCATTATGGTTTCTAGAAGTTTGACTATTTTAGATACCTTATATAAGTGGAATCATGCAGTATTTGTCCTTCTGTAATGGGTTTGTTTCACTTAGCATAGTGTCCTCCAGGTTCATCCATATTGTTGCACATGGCAGGATTTCCTTCTTTTATAAGGTTGAATAATAGTCCATTATATGTGTCTATCTACCACTTTTGCTTTATTCATCCATTGATTAGCATTTAGTTGTTTCCATATCATGGCTATTGTGAATAATGTTATAATGAACATGGGAGTGCAGATATTCTTCAAGAGCCTGATTTCATTCTTTTTGGATTTTACTCAGAAGTGGTATTTTTGGATGATATAGTAGTTCCATTTTTAATTTTTTGAGGCATCTCCATACTGTTCTTTTCAAAGCAGCTGTACAATTTTACATCCCCACTAACATGTTATAAGGGTTCCAACACACACAAACACACACACACACACACACATCCTGACACCCACACACAGAGTTTTGATTTTATAATATCCATCCTAGCATGTGTGAGGTGATATCTCATTGTCATTTTGAGTTACATTTCCCTAATGATTAATGAGGGTAGCATTTTTTTTATGTAGACTTTGGTCATTTACATGTCTTCTTTGGAGAAATGCCTATTCAAGTTCTTTGCCCATTTCTTACTCAAGTATTTGTTTGTTTGTTTGTTTTTGCTATTGAGTTGTAGTGATTCCTTATGCATTTTGGATATTAACTTCTTATCAAATATATGATTTGCAAATAATTTCTCTCTTTTCATAAGTTGCCTTTTTTTCTGTTTTTTTCTCTTGCTACATAGAAGCTTTTCAGTTTGATGAAATTCAACTTATCTTTCCTTTTGTTGTTCATGCTTTTGTGGTAACACATAAGAAACATTGCCTAGACAACTGTCATAAAGCTTGTCCCATATGCATTCTTCTAAGCGTTTTAAGTTTCAGATGTTACATTTAAATCTTTATTCCATCTTGAGTTGAGTTTTGTGTATTGTGTAAGATAAGGGTTGATTTCATTCTCTAGCATGAATCCAGGTTTCACAACATCATAAGTTGAGGAGATTATCCTTTTCCCATCTACAATAGCATAAAAAAATAAAATACTGAGAGCTAAACTTAATCAAGGAGTTGTAAACTGGAAACTACATAACAACAATAAAAAAAAAAAAAAAGAAGGAAGACACAAATAAATGGAAAGGCATTTCATGTTCATGTGTTGGAAGAATTAATATTATTAAAATGTCTAAATTACTCAAAGCTATGTATAGAGTCAATGCAATCTTTGTCAATCTCACAATGACATTTTTTACAGAAATAGAACAAACAATCCTAAAATTTTTATGGAACCACAAAAACAAAAATAGTCAAAGCAATTTTGAGGAAGAAGAATAAAGCTGGAGACATCACACTTCGTAGTTTCAAAATATATTAAAAAGCTACAGTAATTAAAATCGTTATGTATCGGACTAAAGACAGACATGTAGACTAATGAAATGAAATAGAAAACCAAGAAATAAACCCATGCATATACAGTCAACTGGTCCTCAACAACAGTGTAAGAAAGTGTGTCTTCTCTCTCCTTTTATCTTAGTCTCTAAATTATTTATGGATTCCTATAACTTAATATCTTCAATGACTGTTACATGTTCTTCCATTTCCTTCTGACATTTCTTTTGTTTATTCTTCATAATTTCTGACAAAGCATCTGTCTACATTTGCACATACTGTTCACATCTAACATGCTGCCAATGTGATAAGAATAAAATCTAAATGAAATCTTTACTTTTTAAAAAATATATAATGAATTTCATTTGTGTACATAGTAAGTGCCTCTCTTCTGTGTACACTGAATGATATTGTGCTTGATCTGACATCTACATTTCTGTCAAGCTTTGAGCTACCAACTTCCTTCTTTTTCCAATTCACTTTTGTCATATTATACAATTTGTTATTTCTTGAACATATCCTGCTCCTTCATTGGTTTGTATAGACCTAAAATGCACTTTCTCTTTGGGCTTGTTCCCTACCCATATTTCGTATTCATTTGGAATATAGTCTCTATTATGTTTTCTTTGATTTCTCACAAGTAAAGCTGGTCACTCCCTCTTTCCTACCACTTTCTTCATTTGTGCATAACCTTACTTATAGTATTTATGCACAATAGCTATTACTAGTTTGCCTCACTTTCTACTATGTTATGAGCATTTATATTCCCAAATCCTGTAGTATTTACATTTTAAAGTACAACAGTATTTGTTTACAAGTAAATAAGCAAACAAATAATTTATGATGCCTCATTGATAGTGCTCAAAGGCTAAATGAAATTGCTGAATTAATGTCATTTCCTTGGCCTGTGGGAATGAATAATACTAAGCCAGTTCCACTTTTAGAAACAAAATACTCAAATATGTGAGAATGTGTGTGTGCATGTATTGTCTATATATGTATATAATACACAAAAAAACCAAAGGTTTACTACGTTAAGATGTACAGATTTATTCCATAGAGAATTCCATTTTTTTAAATTGCAAGTTTATTTTATGTATTTTGTTAGCTAATTCTTGATTTGTCTTATTATAAAAAAATCATATATAGAAAAAAACAAACAACACATACTGCAATGTCTAAAATGCCTTCTATATTAATTTTGCATTGAAGTTTTATTTTGAAAGATGTCTATTCTTTTGATTTTAATTTATTTTGGATTATAATTTGATTTTCAATAAATTAAGGGGCACTTTTAAATGGAATAGTAATAAATCTGTTCTTTTGACCTTAGACTGTGAATTATTGGTATCTGTAAATATAAATTCAAATTCTAGAAATGTAAGTCTCACAATTTAAACAGATTGTTCATAGATTATATATACACCGTGGTACACAAAATAGAATGAAACAACGGCTCATCATATGATATTTGGAAAAAAAAAAACTTATCTATCTAAGGCAACTTGCAATTTTTAAATGGAAATTTCATGATTATTTTCTACACTCACAGTAAATTACATCAACATTTATTAGTACCAGTTCTTAGACATGACCAAGTTAAAGGAAGGGTGAGCTAGGATGGACATAGGAAAGTGGGGATTAAACATTGGTCTAGGTAACACATACTTGAAGAGGATTCATATGTCTAGTGAATAGACAGAATCATAGGAAAGTTTAGAATGAGCATATCTACTTACTAATGAGCTTTTGTCAGTGGGTGTCTATAGGGTCACATGAAGAAAAGGGTAAAAATGTTAACCCAGTGTCCAAATTCAAATGTAAATGTACTTTCAGAAGAAATAATTAAAAAAATAGTGTCATATTGACAAGATGTGGTTTGTATTAGATTTAAACTTGTATAGCGTATAGCAAGGCCATCTTCAGAGAAGAATGTATCTACTTTGTTCTTCTCATGCTGCATGCTTCTGTCCTGCCCCATCACCCTAATTCTTAATAAAACACCTGTAGTTTTGTCATTATATCAAGGAGATATAAATTTTTCATGATAATTTAGTCATTTGTATTGCAATAAAACATTTTGTCACAAATCATAAATACCTTGCTTATATGTGTACATAAACTCTACAAAATGTACACAAATTTTTAAAGATAAAATAGAATTATGCATGTGCATGCTTGTGCTTCCACACATGTGTATTATTCTTTAGATAAAAAAGCACTGTCCAAAATAAAAAATATCATAACTTTTGTTCATAGTTCATATTTCTCAGTCTCCACTCTGATACTGTCTTGATTTTAGTATCAATTACCAGTATATTTCATAATGCACACACACCAAAAAGGTAAGTGTTCAGAATACATATTTAAGTTTCATAGTTTAAACTGAGCTCTTGAAGAACGTGGGTAGCTCAGTTGGTTAAGCATCTGCCTTTGGCTTAAATCATGATCCCAGGGTCCTGGGATTGAGCCTTACATTGGGCTTCCTGCCCAGCGTGGGGCCTGCTTCTCCCTCTTTCTGCCCCTCCCTCTGCTTGTGCTCACTCTCTCTCTCTGTCAAATGAATAAATAAAATCTTTTTTTAAAATTAAAAAAATAAACTGAGCTCTTATTATTATAAAATTTTTTACATACAGTTGAGAATATATTGACTAAAATGATTCTGTTCAAAATAGAAATCAACATACAAAATATTGGGCATCTCTTTTTATTTAAAAATGGCAAATATGGTAAACAAAGACTTCCTGTTGTTTGAGAGAAAATACTTTATACCTCTTAGAGTAAACTGCTCATCATTAGAGAATGTCTATGCATTTTGGCACAATACTGTGTCTATTTCTGGAAAGGACCTGACATTAAAACTTTCAGATAAGGGAAACCTAGATGGATCTCCATGGTCTAGGAAGCTGCAGAAGTGGAGTAAAGCTTAGTCACAGCTCAAATAAGACCGTTCAACTTCCCAGTGTCCCATTTATCTGTACCAAATACTTTAGCACAGCTTTTTGGCAACATAATTAGAGTTACAACTCCAGTGAATGTATTTTTTTTTTTTTTCAGTTAACAAGAAATGGAAAAAAATATACTTTGATATAATATTTAGCATCAGGCATAAAAAACAACACTGTATGATATCACTAATATGGAGAACCCAAGAAAAAACAAATGATAGAAACACAGTGTAGATTGGTGGTTGCCAGGGGGAGAGGTGAGGAAAATGGATGTTATTGTTCAAAGGGTGTATACTTCCAATTATAAGGTGATTAAGTTCTGGGTATATAGTGTAGAGCATGGTAACTTTAGTTAACAATATCATATTGTATACTTGAAAGTTACTATGAAAGTAGATCTTAAAAGTTCTCATCACACAAAAAATGTAACTATGTGAGGTAATGAATTGTTAACTAACCTTTTTGTGGTATTATTTAAAAATATCTATATAGGGACACCTGGGTGGCTCAGTCGTTAAGCGTCTGCCTTCGGCTCAGGTCATGATCAAGCCCCGCATCGAGCTCCCTGCTCCGTGGGATCAAGCCCCACATCGAGCTCCCTGCTCCGTGGGAAGCCTGCTTCTCCCTCTCCCACTCCCCCTGCTTGTGTTCCCACTCTCGCTGTGTCTCTCTCTGTCAAATAAATAAATAAAATCTTAAAAAATATATTTCTATATATCAAACCTGTTGGGGTTAATGTAGAGCATGGAATCAGCCATAATACCTGGCTTGCTAAAATGTAACACGGAGGCCGCTGGGGCGACGGAGGTTTTGGAGAGGGTGTAGGCCTTTGGAATGCCAAGGCCCGCGTGACCACTCTGCCTTTGGAATGCCCTGGGGAGTTGCCTTCCTGAAGCCTTCTTAGCCCAAACAGCAGCCCTGTGATCTAAGAGAGTATGCATTGTCCCTTAGGCTATGTTTAGCAGAACTCGTGGAACACTCAGCTTAGCATATCTATCTTTCCTGTAAACAGATCCTCCTAGTTCAGTAAGACCCCTTATCACACATCATATGCTTGAGAAACTGATAAGGATTTGTGATTATCCTGAAGGGCCAAGAAAAACATGAGCAAAGAAGAGCAAAGGGTCTTGTCTCTGAGCATTTAACCCCCTTGCCTTCCCCTCTCTTTCACAGCAAAGTTTGGAGTAAACTTTTCATCTGTCAGTACAGAGATTGCTGGCCATTCCCGGCAAAACCATAATGTTGTACACCTTAAACTTACACAAGTTATATGATTATATGTTATATAGTTATATTTCTTTTCAGTGAAGCTGAGGAAAAAAGTGTCATTTGACACATTTTAATTTTATTTAAATATATGTTTATATACACTTAATCATATGGTAACACTATTATTAGAATGGTTTAAATATACAAAAATATAATCATCTTAATCCTTCTAATTAAACACTAGTATCTCCCTAATTCTGTGATTTGCACCCCATAAATTATATCCCTTTAATCAAATAAACTGCCCTTAAAAATGTCTTTCACACATTTTCCTTCTTCACATTTTCTCTCTTCTAATCCTATACTCTCAAACTCCTTGTATAGATGGTAATTTTAAATCAGGGAACCAACAATTTTTAAAGGGCTATTTTAAGGGAGCATTTCTTACGTTTTTCATTGGAAAGAAGAGGTACCCTATCTATACCCTTGTGTTTTTCAAAAAAAAAAAATTATGAAATATTATAATATTCATTGTAATTTTCATCAATAGATGAAAATTGTAATTTTGTAATATTTCATTTGTAATACAAATGAAAATTTGTAATGTGTTCATTGTAATTTTCATCAATAGATGTGTTGGCATTCTATTTCATTCAGGCTGAGAGTTCATTTGTTTTGTGCACCATTTCTTAAAGAAAAAGTCTAGAAGTGAGATACACTCCACAAATACATTATGCCAGTAGAAAATAATACGTTCGCAAACAATGAATCATGGAACACTACATCAAAAACTAATGATGTATTGTATGGTGACTAACATAACATAATAAAAAAAAAAGAAAAAGAATAGTGATCAAATTTCAAAAGTACAGTTATTCACTGTTCAAATGATATTTACTAAGGATCATATTGATTTGCACATTCACTTTATAAATTAGATATTTAAACATATCTACCCTTTGTTGGGGGATGTGAATGTCAGTTGTCAGTGTGAATTTAGTTTTCTGAAGATGTACAGATGTGATTGTTTGGGTTTACATGATTTTTAAAAATCAATATGCCATTTTGTAAAAAATAAAAATTCAAATGCTAATTATATTTTAACTTTGAAAATTGATTTAAAATATTTCATTATTTATCAGGTTTGTAAAATTCTGTAATTGTACTTAAAAGAACTTTGGCTATATAGGTAAATAAGTTTCAGTAAATATTATGAATTACATTTATAAATATTCTCTTTCTGCACTTCAGGTGTTTACCAAAATGCTCAAGTATTTTAAAAATGAATTTAATTGTCTCTCTAAATATTATAAAATGCATACATATATTTTATTTTAAACACTTTGTCTATTCAGTCACTTACATAGTCCTATAAATCCCACATTGAAATTTATAAATCCAGTCATTTTTAAGTTTTTCTGAACATCCTATTATGTTTGCAAAGTTAGCTAAATTTTCATCTTAAAATCACTAGTGTAAAATAAATTATTATTTAGCATTTTAAGTTGGAATAAAAAAGATCTTTTATCATGTAGTGTCAGATTATTTTAAATATTATACCTTAATAACCAAATATCCACAACTATTTATAAACTTATAAAAGTACTAAAGATACAGATTTGATTTACTATATTTGTATGCTTTTTCTGGTTGTTAAATCCTTATATATTATATAATATCAAGTGAATTTAGAGTTAGAATCACAGACCAGAATGGTTTAGTGTGAGTTTCTCAGTGTACTTAGATTGTCTAGAAATTGGACTTTTGGTCAGGTCATGGGATTGAGAGCATATGTATCTAGCATGTGTTCCCTGTAATCACATGAGGCAGATTGAGTTCAGCTATAATCTCAATGCCAATGTTGAGAACTTAAATGTAATTTCTAAAACTAGGATTTATTTCACAGCCTAAGTCCTTTCTTTGACTTTAAGATTTAATCATTTTTGGACTTTATCACCTAATTAAGGTAGATAAACAACAGCAATCTTGGGTCAGGATGCTTCACCACTCGATTAGATTTAACTTATTTACCATTGACTCCCTTTTTTAATTATTTGAATAATATCTATGGTTTTGCAAATTCATTTCTTAACCTATGTAGGCAGGAATCTAGCTTCTGTTTGTGTCTTTTTATATTGTAGTTGCTATTAACTTGGCCATTTTTGCATGGGCATGTTAAAAATGCTTAATAAATATTTAATATTATGAAAGTTAAAAAAATAATTGTTTCATAGATAACTCTATGACTACATCATGCCTATGGTGAATTATTAAAATGTGCTTATGTATGCCTCAATGTTTTCAAGAACCTTTCCCTCCTCACAAAAACATACACCTTGGAAATCCCACTGCAACTGATATTCAAAAATATCTAATACTTCAAAATGTTTTAGCAAGTTTTTAGTCATTAAACAGTGCATATGGCTCATAGAAATTCATGGTTTTACAAACAACCTATGTGTTTAGAATTCTGAATAATATAACCTGAACAAAAACTTCTATCCTAAGGTCAAAATTCACTTAATTATCATTTGTTAGACCTTTTTTTACTTACAGGGTCTACATGCATACCAATTTCAACATGCCCAAATTAAGCAATTTGTTATCTCCTCCAAAGAAGCCCCTTCTCTTACATTTCCTATCTTATCTTATGTTTGAAGAAACCTCTTCTAAGTCCAGAAATCTGAAAGGTAGCTTTGACAGCCTCTGTACACATCACATGAAACTTTCATTTTCCTGACTTCTAAATATCTCCATTTATTTTACATCCCCACTGCTGCTTCTCAGCTTCAGATCCTCATTATTTCTTACCACAGTAGCCAGCTGATAGTATTAATTCACGTCCAGCATTATTTCCTTCCTACTGTCTCTGATGCCCAAGTGATCTTTTTAAGAAGTAAAATCCATCAGATCACTTCTTTATCGAACATCCTTCAATTGGTCCTCAAGTTTACAGGATTAAGTTCAAATCTCTTAGGAGAATTTGCAAGCACATTAGGCTTTTTTTTGCCTGCTTCTCATGCTCTATCTCAAGTGATTTCCAAAAGACAATTTCAGACCAGTGGTACTGCAGCTTTTACATATTTATGTTATCATTATGACGCTCTTTTCCAATTACTTGTTCACTGACATATAATTGACGGAGAACATAATAAAAAATCCTAAGTGTTTGGTTTGGTGAGTTTTGACATTTTTCTATATCCATATCTCACCACATAAAATATGGAAATTCTTTCATGTCCCTTTTTAGTCTGTTTTGCTTTGATGCCATAACTTTCTAATTATTGTCACATTAAATTAGTTTTGATTGTTCTTGGACTTCATATAAATAGAGTATGAATTCTTTTATGTTAAGCTTATTTTTTTTAAAAAAGGCATTTTGGGGCACCTGGGTGGCTCAGTTGGTTAAGTGACTGCCTTCGGCTCAGGTCATGATCCTGGAGTCTCGGGATCGAGTCCCGCATAGGGCTCCCTGCTTGGCAGGGAGTCTGCTTCTCCCTCTGACCCTCCCCCCTCTCATATGCTTGCTCTCTCTCATTCTCTCTCTCTCAAATAAATAAATAAAATCTTAAAAAAAAATTTAAAAAAATAAATAAATAAAGCATTTTGTTTCTTTATTTGAGAGAAAGAGAGAGTGAGAGAGAGTAGGAGCAGGGTGATGGGGAGAGGGAATAGCAAACTCCCCACTGAGCAGGGAGCCTGATATGGGGCTTGATTCCAGAACCCTGGGATCATTACCTGAGCCAAAGGCAGACGCTTAACTGATTGAGCCAACCAAGCACCCCTGAGCTTCTTATATTTAATAAAATATTTAAGGGAATCATTATGTAAAGACTTGTTGAAAATCACCTACCTTGTATTTTGGGGATAACTTAATTCATCATAATGTAATCTCTTTATTTTATATTGCTTGATTGGATTTGCTAATATTTTTTGAAGATTGGTCATGTCCATGTCATGAGGGAAATTAAATTGGGTTTTATTTTTTTTTTCCTTATTAATACCTTTTCCCCTTATTTTATATCAGGATTTTCCTAACATCAAAAAAATAGATTGGGAGCATTTTCACTTTCCTGTATTTTTTGCAATAGCTTGTGTTAAAGTTTTACCTAATCCTTGAAAAGTTTAAAATTTAGTATAAAATAGTTCTGCCTACTAGTGCCATACCTAAGGTCTTGTTAAAACAAATGCAAAATATTTGTATAGGCTTATACTTAAAAAACAGTTCAAAACAATTCTGAAAACTAAGTTTCTTAATAGATGAAGAAGTCATGAATGAGAGTTAATATAATCAATAAATTATACTATCAGGCACATATATTCAAATATATAATCAATGAATATTGCAATAAGCAGAATCAGAATTTAAAATAGGTATGTTTTATAAAAAGAGAGAGGGAATTGAATTTTGATAAAGGAAGTTATAATCAAGGTGTCCCTTAAAATTATGAGAGAGACATGAAAATGAATAGACTTTGCACATGAGTATATACATGGACATTTATAGAAGCATTGTCTTCACTATGTTGAGGATAGAAACAACCTAAATGCCCATGAACAGGAGAAGGGTTAACTATATTCTTAATATGCTTACAGCAAAAAATCATACAAAGTAAAAAATAAATGCACTTGAATGACATATATCAACATGGATAAATACAAATTATACATTGAAAATTGCAAGTTGCATACTATATGATGCTACTTTTATAAAGACAATAAAATACAAAATAAATAAAAGGAACAATGAATGAAAATTAATTAATTTATTATCTTTTTTTTTTTATTATTAAAAAGAAAGAAAGAATGGTTACCACTGTGACCAAGAGAGAGAGATGCAATGGGCAAGGGCAAAATAGGCCTTTCAAAATACAAGCTATATCTCATTGATCTGGTTGTTGGGCACATGAGTATTCATATATTTTTGTATCTGTGCATTTAGTTTATATGTTCTTTTGAAATGTTATATTTCAAAAAAATGGCTTAAGGGGTTCTGTTAATGTGTCTAAATTGTGAACAAGAAAATAAAAGTTTAGATAGGTTATAAAACCTGCTTAAGTGTCATAACTGGAATTGAAACCCAAATCTTGATACTCTTAATAATTTATTTTATGTTAAAGGATTGGCTGGGCATATTTAAACCTTAGTGGTCACAAAGTATCAAAAAACATCTCTGGGCATTATTTATCTTTTTATTTACATGGGTGTTGTTCCTTTGATGATACTAGAAAGTTCTTGAGTTTGTATTAATGCCTTGTATTTCTTGTAAGTCCTCCATACGAGGCTTAGGCTCTTTCTATAGGAAAAGTTCAGATTTCTGGACCCAAAACCCTTTTCAATGATATTGGCAAAATCAAAAATGAAACAAGGGGTCCAAGAGATTCTTAATTTTTTGTCCTACACACCACTCATATTTTGCCTTCTGAAATATAAAAAATAGAATTATTACAAATTATTACAAATCTTGTCAGGTGAGAGCTAACAAAAAAGAAGAAGAAGAAGAAGGAAGAAGAAGAAGAAGAAGAAGAAGAAGAAGAAGAAGAAGAAGAAGA
>NW_023270757.1:8629452-8711528 GCF_011800145.1 Mirounga leonina | reverse complement strand
AGAAGAAGAAGAAGAAGAAGAAGAAGAAGAAGAAGAAGGAGAAGGAGAAGAAGAAGAAGAAGAAGAAAGAAAAGAAAAAAGGGGAAAAAAGCCACATTTTAAATGTGTCTGTCATTCAGTTTCCTCGGCAACATAGACAAAAAACTCCAAATTGAGCTAAATCCACTTTTGTCTACTACATTAACTTGAAAATATGCAGTTGATAAAGGCTTAATGGTTCTTGTCTCCACCTTTACAGCAGGCTTAATGTTAGAAAAGATACATTTTCTTTTCTCTCAAGTGACAAATAGAGGACCTTTATTCTGCAACTGCCAATCACCTTGTTTTCTGTGATTAATGACATTATAGTACCACTATCGCAGTTGATGGATGTCTGTGTATTTCACCACCTCAACCTCCACCTTTACAAAAAGAGTATGTTTATCAGTTGTATTAGTACCCTATGGCTTCTTTTTTGTAGCAGATAAGAAGGTAGTCTTTCATCTATTTACCTATACAAAATCCATGTATATATACACGCACAGAGGAAGCAAGAGAGGTTGTGGTATCTCAGATATTGATATGCATGAAAGTGACTACATGTCTAATTTCCCCACCATCATGATAAACCCCTATTTATCCTGATATATTCAAATCTGTCTGCATCTTTCATATTATGTTTCCAAAGCTCAGAGTGTATTTTCCACTAAGAAAACATCATTTTTTAAATATGTTGTCTCATTCTTAAAGTATGTCGAATAATATGTCATTTAGCATTTATGTAGAGATTTTTATGTGAAAGTAGGACATAAAGTGTATTTCCATTTCTCGTGTATCGGTGGTCTTAAGGCATCATTGCTGCACTCAAAAGTATTTTACACTGTGCTATGGATTTCAAAGTGTTTTGATATATACTATTTTATTTGATACACTCAAGAGTTTTGAAGAAGTGCTCTCTGTACTATCACAGGGGTGTTAGAAAACTTTTTACTGAAAATATTTGACTTTCTTTGTTTAAAAATTTTAATATAATTCAAGCAGTATGTATTTTTTTTCTTTTTTTTTTTTTTTTTTCCAATGTACGTGTTCTTTTTTGCAAGCTCAGGTCCAGGTTTGTCTAAAGAAAATTTCACTGAATAAGAACTACACATTTTTTTTTTAAAGATTTTATTTATTTATTTGGCAGAGAGAGACACAGCACAAGAGGAAACACAAGCAGGGGGAGTGGGAGAGGGAGAAGCAGGCTTCCTGCTGAGCACGGAGCCCGATGTGGGGCTTAATCCCAGGACCCTGGGATCATGACCTGAGCCGAAGGCAGACGCTTAATGCCTGAGACACCCAGGCGCCTGAGAACTGCACATTTTATATAGTGTTTACTCCTTATGCTCTTTTAAAGAGTCACATGCCCATTAATACTAAGAGTAAGTAACAATTAATCAAAGTAAAGGTTTATGTTTATTGATAGCCCCTGTTTTCACATATTATTATTTATTTTTATTTAAATGGTATGATCTTATTCTTAATCTAACATGGTAATTAGAAATGTGATCAGTGATTAGGTATACTCTATAATTCTTTAAAGTAAGATTAACTTAATCTAATCTAAATCTGAAAATGCACAATTGTTTTGTAGTTACATGATTATAGTTTAGGTATTAACTGACTCCCTTTAGATGACTAAAATTCTCCAAAATATTTTTTTCATAAATCAGTAAATCATCACAGCACTGGATTTACCTACTTATTTCCAGCTTCCCATTGAACAATGCCCATTTATATATATGTATTATAAATAAATACACACACATATCTATATAACTTGTCTAATTATGAAGTCAGTTATAACAATTGACTTCATAATTAGGCAAGAGATTCCTAAATTCCATTACATTAGGCTAGGCATTTCAAAAGGACATTGGGCAGTTGTGTAAATCTAAGCCAGAGTCTGTTTGAAGAAAATTTATTTTTTCTAAAGTGGAAATGTTTTGAAGACAATAGAAATTTTTAGATACTGTGGCTCCTGGGTGGCTCCGTCTGTTAAGCGTCTGCCTTCAGCACATGTCATGATCCCAAGGTCCTGGAATGGAGCCCCACCTGGGGATCCCTGATTAGTGGGGGGTCTTCTTCTCCTTCTCCCTCTGCCCCTCCCCCCTGTTTGTGCTCTTTCTCACTCTCTCTCTCAAATAAATAAATAAAATCTTTAAAAAAGAGAAAGAGAAATTTTTAGATACTGATTGTTGATGACAAACCAAAGATAGAAGTATATACTTGCTGTTATAGCTGTTAATATTTGAACTTCCAGAGCAGAAACCCCATAAAAAAGAAAAGAGGCCAGGGAATAAACCTTGTAAGATGGCTTTAAAACAGAAACATTAGGAAGGAAAGAAACCATCCAGGAGATAACCATAGGTAATAATATAGAAAACTATAGGTAATAATATAGAAAACGTTTACTCAGTGTCAATCCCTGTCCGAGGAATTTTCATACATTTTATTGTTTAATCATAACAGAAACCCCGTGTGAGAAATATTACTTTTATTTCCATTTCCTAGATATTTTAAAAGAGACTGTGTGAATTCAAGTTAAGTATCTAAACTTCAATATTTTGTACGAGTTAAGTGGCTCTAGAAACAGCTGAAACCCACTCTATTATACTGTCTGAAAGCACTACCTAAAATTATATAGGGAGAGATTTTAAAAAAATGATGTCACACAATGTAGAATTATTAAGAAAAAATAATACCAGATAATTCATTGGTCACCTTCACAAACAAATTTATTAGATTGTTAGGTCAAACAAATCTAATTACCAGGATTAAGTATACAGTGGATGATGGGGAAAGACAGTTAAACATTAAAGACCTTTCAATGAAGTTTGAGAGTTAGGGGAATATGGTTTTCAACAACGTAGTTTTTTTTAAGGTGTCTAAGAAGTGAAATATGTTAATACAGATGAGGGAATTGAAGAGGGTGCAAATAAATACAGTTTCAAAGTCCCATAGGAAGCAATATCAAATTTAAGTCCACAGATCATGCTTTTTTGAGATAAAAATGCAATTTTATAAAGGACACATATGAAATGATATTTTAGGAGGATGACAGTTTGAATTCCAAATGCCTCAACTCAATGATCTTATTTAAAACAATCTCCATTTCTACTTACAAGCAATGGTTTAATAGGATCATGAAAGGGTACAAGCAACAATTAAATAAATTAATATTCACTAACAAAAGTCTTCATAAACATGAAGAGAAACAAATTAAATGTTACCTATTTTATCAAATGTATACTAACTTTGTTAATAAGCAATTAACAAAATTGAGATGATTTCAATGTTTAAATATCTATGGATATTTTTCATTCACAATAGTATTTTTAAAGAATACTGAATCCCAAGAATAAGGATGTATTAACACTTCAGTTAAATGCAATATTTTTAGATAAAAGGAATATTATTCTCTCACAGTTCTTTGATCTTCCTGTAGAATATACTCTGAAGTTAGTATGTCTTATAGCAAATTTCTCTTTAGATTTCACAGGTTATTTTAAGACAGTGAATAATGCCTTTTATTAGTCAAGGAGTTTTTTCACATTTTATGCACATTTCATACATTGAAATGTATCAACCTTGTGAATATTTTGGCTTATAAACCTCATTAAATGTGACCTTTTTCCTGTGTTTTCAAGCTTTATATTGAATGCCTATCACATAAAAGATTACAATGAAAATACCTTTAATGTATTGATTCAAAATATGTTTTTTTAATGAAATTAAAAACATGAACTGAAATAACAAAGAGTAACTTAAAACATTCAGAATACATTGTAGATAAAACACCATTGAGATGGTGTAGGCTTGTAGACCCCTTGCAGGCCAGGGTCATTTGAGGACTGCACTGAGGTTAAGGTCGGCCAGGCAGGCCTAGGCCAGGAGGAGAAAATGTTCTCTTCCCCTTACCTCATGTTGCAAGGCCTAAATGCCTGGATCAGCAGGAAGTGGCTCTTGCCTCGCTTAAAGTGTGTCTTTCTAATCAGAAGTGTTCTTTCTAAAGACAAAGAACATGTTGTCTCCAAAGGAAGGATGGCTAAGAGAATTCTTTATTCTGCAAGCATAAACAGGATGTATTTTGTTCTTATTGCATTTCGTGTATATTTCACTTCACGGATGTTGGCTTGATACATTGTTATGTTTATCTGATCTCTGCAAGTATATAGCTACGTGAGAAATAAACGGCAGTATGCAGTTGCAAGTGCTGCCTTTGCTCTGCATCCCCTGTGTCCTGGTGATTTCATAGACCCTTACCCAGGGACCCCAACGCACTAGACGTTGACACACCATGAACCAATTCTCTAGCCTATCATCCTTGCTTTGAGAGACAATTACCATCATCAGATAACTAAACCTGTTGCTGATCTTCATAGAACACTCCCCACAAAAATGACCATTTGCAATGTGGTTGCATTGCCAGTCATACCTGAGATTTAGTCCACCTATCATAGTGACTTTTACCTTTGGCTCAGATTTGCAGGTATTGACTGAGATTTCAATATATGTAGTCTTAATTTATAAAGTTTGTTTGTTTTCTAAATAAGCAGCCCCTCAGGCTTGTGCTTGCTTTGAATTGTTTGGAGAATGACTGCCTACTTCTTTGCAGCAGCCCTCCTAACACAGGCTAGGATACTCGAAGGAGAACTTCATTCACTGGGAAATGGCTTATAAAAGTTGAACCATCAAAAACACGTATGTACAGATTTCAAATTCAGTAAAATATTACACAACACATTAGAAGAAGTCAGATGTTATTTTATTTGTATTCATTAGATATTTTGATTACACAGGTGATTGTATAACCTGCCTTTTTTCATTAAAAAAAAAGATTAGGGGCATTATCACATGGTAATAAATATAGTGTCTTCTTAGATTTCATCATCTTTAAGGAATATATTTTAATGGTGTATTTTATTATTTGATTATTTATCTTTTTTTTTGCTTATTTATCTTATTTTTCTTTTTTTTTTTTCCCTGTTTTAACTGATCCTGCAACAATATTTTTTTATAAATGCATTTTTATGTACTTGTCCAATTATCTCCTCAAGCTGACTCTCTAGAAATAGAATATCTGTTAAGAAATATGCACATTTTAAGTTTGGACACTCATCTTGAAGCTACATGGCCAGAAGGCAGGTTTTTTTTTTTTTTTTACACTATCGTAAGGCTGCCCTTTTCCCACATTTTAGTTCACACAGAAATGATTCATTTTTAAAAATTTTCTTAGTATAATCTGTTAAAAAATTATATACACTTAGTTTTTTTAAATTTGCAATTATATGATTATTAATGAGGGCTAATATGTTTTCATAAGTTTGTCAGTTTTCACATTATCTCATTACTCATAGATCTGAGGTAATTAATGAACTAATTATTTTTTTACTTCAGAGCCATTTATATTTTGCTTAAATAATTTTGTATATCAGAAATATTTTCTCTTAAACAAATCAAATATTCTGAAAGTATTTGCTCATCATGTAATCACATTTACATATTAAATTTCCCACTAAGAATATTCACACAAGACCAATAATAAAGAGTAGGACCCTAGATTAAGTAAAATTTAGTGACTTTTTTTTTGTGTGTGGAGAAATTTTAAGACACTCTAAAACCCTTTTTTAGAATTATAGAAACTGAAAAGGTAATCATGAAACTATTTTTCAGTATTCATCATAGCCACTTAGAAAAAAAATACAATCTTATATACATGTTAAATATGTCTATCTCAAAATATAAATTTCATTTATATGAATTTGCATAACTCTTTACAGAACAACATAAATTGTAAAATTTGTTTCACTTCCATTTTGATATGAACCATTATTTTAAGAATGCCACCACAGGAGATATAAGAAGGCAGATTGTTGGTTTGTTGTTTGTTTCATGGTGGTTTGGGGGATGCTTAGCTTCATGGTCATGGTCCAGTTGAATGATAGATGATGGCTTCTCACCATTAGGACAGAGCAGAGTGTCACCTAGTGTCACAGTCATCAAGCTTTCTCAACTGATCCATCTGCTATTTGTTGGTCTTAACATTCATTAGAATCCCAAGGTAATTATCCTGAATATTTTTTTTTCATCTAATAAAAATAGAATTTGCATTTTAAAAAAATGGACAAGTCCTTGGTCATGGTCAGGTCCAAAACCAAGGGGAACTTGGTAATGGCTAGTTGTAGGTTGCTCCTTCACTGGATGCACTTCTGAGATTCCAGGCTACCCACCTCAAAGTGTCCCAAGGGCTAGGTGTTTGTGGTGTTCTTTCTATGTTTAGGAGGATACCATTCACCAAAGCTTTGTTGTCCTTCCAAGCCTTTGCATTGGCTTTGATTTCAGGAAGGATGGGAGCTTATTCTTCACTTTCAATCTTATCTTTGTAAAAAAGAAATGCATCCATTTTAATACCATAAAAGGACTCTGAGTATTTTTTTCTTTACAAATGCTGGCACGTATGTGGGGTGAGAGAAAACTTCATTAGTTAGTCTATTAATGGTTGTCTTTATAACATGTTTTGTTTGTTACATTTTTTTAAGAGGTAGGTATTTCACATCAAAGTGCTCCAGAAAGATTGAGATTTCAGTAAGGAACTTATCAAGATGTAGAGTTTCTAGTAGATAATACTTTGTCTTTTATTAAAAAAAATATATATGTAATTTATTTATTTTGCACATTTATCTCCATATATTAATGATCTAAATTTCAAAAAGCTTTTTATACATTTTTTAAAATATATAAACAGTAAGAGATTTATGCAAGGAATGGCTTACACAATTACAGTGAATGTCTGGGAAGTCTTAAGTCTGTAGGGCAGGCTGTCAAGAAGAGTTGGCTGGAATTCTCAGGCATGAGTGGAAGCCCCTGTCCACAGGCAGAATTCCTTCCACTTCAGGTTTTTAAAAATAAATATTAATAATCACTTGAAATATCAATGGTCTAAATACACAAATTAAGATAACAATTTTTACAGTGGATCAAGAAACAAAACTTAATTATTTGTTGTCAAGAGGAAACTCACTTCAAATATAAAGATGCCTATGGATTAAAGTGATGGAGTGAGATAAATCATACTAACACAATCAAAAGAAATCGGGAATAGCTATATTAATTTAAGAAATAGCAGAATTAAAAGCAAAGAAAATCTCCAGAGATATAGAGTATTGCATAACGATAAACGGGTCAATATTCTAAAGAGACAGAGCAATACTTAATATATATACACCTAACCAAATATGGAAAACAAAACAAACATACAAAGAAAAATGAAATGAATAGAAATGCAAGAAAGAGTAAATAAATCTACTATTATAGTTGTAGATAACAACACCATTCTATCAGTAATGGGGAGATATTACAAGCAGAAAATCAGTAATGACATAGTTAAACTCAACAGCACCATCAATCGATTGGATCTAATTGCCATTTCTAGACTATTCATACAACAACACCAGAAGACACATTCTTCTCAAGCTTACATGGAATGTTCACCAAGATAGACCACATTTGGGGCCATAAAATACATCTTAATAAATTTAAAATAATAGAAATCATATGATGTATACTCTCAGACCACAATGGAATTAAATTAGGAATTAAGAACAGCAAAATATGTAAAGAATCCCCAAATAGGTGGAGATTAAACAACACACAAAAATAACATCTGAGTCAAAGAATAAATCTAAATATAGAGAAATTTTAAAATATTTGAACTATATGAAAATGAAAAGTTATAAAAATTCACCGGATGCAAGAAAACATTACTTAGAGGGAAATTTATAGGATTTAATGCATAACTGGGAAAGAAATCTAAAATCAACTAGCTTCCACCTTAGAAAACTAAAAATAAAATAGAACAAATTAAATCTAAAGTGAGATAAAAATAAATAACAAAAAATAGAACAGTAATCAATGAAATTGAAAACAAGAAATCAATAGAGAAAATCAACAAAACCAAAAGCTTTTTTTTTTCTTTTTAAAGATTGATAAACCTTTAGTCAGGCAACTAAAAAAAAAAAAAAAAAAGAGAGAGAGAGAGAGAGATCACATAAAGTACTAATATCAGAAGTGAAAAAAGGAATATCACTATAGATTAATGGATACTTAATGCAAAATACTGAGACACTTTGAACAATTTATGTCCACAGATTTGAATCTGGATGAAATGGACTAATTTCTTGGAAGACATAATCTGCAATATAATCCACAAGAAGAAATAGACAATCTCAATAGGTAAATATCAATTAAGGAAATAGAATCTATAATTAGCCTTCCAAAACACACACAAAAAAATAGGCCCAAATTAGTTCCCTGGTGAATTCTACCATTAATTTGAGGAACAAATTATACCAATATGCTATAATGTCTTTCAGAAGATAGAAGAAGAGGAAATACTTCCTAACTCATTCTATAAGGCTAGTATTACACTAATACTAAAAGCAGACATTGCAAAGAGAGAAAACTATGGACTAATATTTCTCATGAACATAGATTCAAAAGTTCTCAAGAAAGTATTAACAAATCAAACCCAATAGTGTATAAAAAGAATCATATATCACAACCAATGGGATTTACTTCAGGTTTCAAGGCTGGTTTAACGTTCAAAATCAAGTAATGTAGTCAATCACATCAAAAGGCTAAGGGTTAAAAAAAAGGACACTACCATATCAATACCTTTAGGAAAAAAAAATCTGCAAAATTCAAAACCCATTCATAATAAAAATTTTCAGCAAAGTAGGAATAAAGAGGAATTTCCTCAACCTGATAAAGAACATTTACAAAAAATCTAGAGCTAACATACATAATGGTGAGAAACTAAATCTTTCCCACTAAGATGAGAAGCAAGGTAAGGATGTCCCTTCTCACTATTTTTTTTTTTTTTAATTTGTAGTGGAAGTCCTAGCTAATGCAATAAGACATGAAAAGGAAATAAAATGTATACAGAGTGGGAAAGAAGAATATAGCTGTCTTGTTCACAGGTGTCATGATTGTCTATAGAAAATATAAAAAATTCAACAAAAACCTTACTGGAACTAAGAAATGATTATATCAAGGTTGCAGGATACACAGTTAATATACAAAGGTCAATACCAGCAGTGAATAGTGGAATCTGAAATAGAAAATACATTATCATTTACATTAGCACCCAAAGAAAAAAAAAGTATTTAATTATAAATCTAATATATACAGGATCTATAGTAGGAAAACTAAAAAACTCTGATGAAATAAATAAATTAACTAAATGGAAAAATATCCCATGTTAATGGATATAAGGATCAGTGTTGTCAAGATATTAGTTCTTTCCAACTTGCTCTATAGATTTATTGCAACCTCAGTGAACACTAGCAAGTTCTTTTGTAAATATAGACAATCTAAAGTTTATATGAAAATGCAAAAGATGCAAAACAGCCAACACAGTATTGAAAGAGAAGAACAAAAAAGACTGACACTTTTCAACTTCAAGACTTATTTTAAAGCTAAGTAATCAACACAATGTGGTTTTGGTAAAAGCACAAAAAAATAGATAAATGAAACAGAATGGAGAGCCCAGGAACACACTTACTTAAATATTGGCAACTGAGTTTTACAAAGGAGCAAGAGCAATATATCAGAGAAAGGATAACTTTTTTAGTGAATGGCGGTAGAACAACTGGATATCCATATGCAAAAAAATAAATCTAGATCTTATACTCTTTACAAAAAATAACTCAAAATGTATACTAAACCTAAACATAATATGAAAAACTACAAATTCCTAGAAGATAAGGAGAAATTCTAGGTGGCTTTGAGTTGGTGATGATTTTAAGATACAGTACCAAAAGCACAATTCATGAAAGAAATAATAAGCTGTATTCATTAAAATTAAGAACCTTTGCTCTGCAAAAGATAATGCCAAGACAATGAGAAGTGAGACTGAGAGAAAATATTTGCAAAAGACATACCTGATACAGGACCATTATCCAAAATATACAAAGAAGTCTCAAAACTTTATAATAAGAAAATGAACAATCTGATTTAAAAATGGGCAAAGATCTAAACAGACATTTCACAGAGATGACAGATATGCAGATGGGAATAAGCATATGAAAAAGATTAATATAATATATCATTAGGAAACTTCAAATTCAAACAACAATCTGATACCACTATATACCTATTAGAATGGTGAAAATCCAAAACACTGATAACACCAAATGCTGGTGAGGATATAAAGCAATAGGAGCTATTATTAATTGCTGATAAGAATACAAAATGATTCAACCATTTTGGAAGCTGGTTTGGCAGCCGCAGAATAAACTCCCAGGTACCTGGGTGACTAAATAGGTTAAGCGTCTGCCTTTGGCTCAGGTAATGATCCTGGGGTCATGGGATTGAGTCCCACATCAGGCTCCCTGCTCAGTAGGGAGTCTACTTCTCCCTCTGCCTCTGCCCCTGCTCTCACCCACCCCCGGCTTGTGCTTGCTCTCTCTCTTTCTCTCTCACTCTGTCTCAAATAAGTAACAATCTTTAAAAAAAAAAAAAAAAAAAAAAGAACAAAATAAACTCTTCTCAGCAATCTCTCTCCATGGTATTTACTGAAAGGAGTTGAAAATTTATGTTACAAACAAACAAACAAACAGAAAACCAAAACCCTGCACACCAATGTTTATAGCAGCTTTATTCATAATTGTCAAAACTGGGAAGTAGCCAAGATATATTTTAGTCAGTGAATGAATATATAAATTGTGTTTCATCCATACAAGGAATGTCATTCAGTGTTATAAGTAAATGAGTTATCAAACCGTGCAAAGACCTAGAGAAATCTTAAATGTGTATTACTAAGTGAAATAAGTCAATCTGAAAAGGCTACATACTATATGATTCCAACTATATGATATTCTGGAAAAAGGCAACACTATGGTGACAGTAAAACAATCAGTGATTACCAGTGGTAAACAGAGAAGGGGGAATGAATAGGTGGAGCAGAGAAATTTTTTTAAGCAATGAAATTACTCTGTATGATACTATAATGTTGGATACATGTCATTACACAGTTGTTAAAACCTATAGAAAGTACATCATCAAAGTGAGCCCTAATGTAAACTATGGACTTGGGTGATAATGATGCGTACTTTCCATTCATTTACTCAACCTAAAATTGTTCTAAAAATAAAGTCAATTAAAGAAAGGCAAGTGATTATTTAAATATAATTGAAATATATAAATACCTGTATGTATTTATTACAGTTATTGGCAAATGTGGTTAATGGTTATTAGTGGTCAAAGTTTATTAGTAAAAAATCTAAATGAAATCCAATTTTTTAAAGATTTATTTATTTATTTATTTATTTGAGAGAGAGAGAATGAGAGAGAGCAAGCACATGAAGGGGGGGAGGGTCAGAGGGAGAAGCAGACTCCCTGCCGAGCAGGGAGCCCGATGCGGGACTCGATCCAGGGACTCCAGGATCATGACCTGAGCCAAAGGCAGTCGCTTAACCAACTGAGCCACCCAGGAGCCCCTGAAATCCAATTATTATACCAGGAAAACAAGTACTACATTCTTTCCATATAGTTTTCCAGTTTTTTATGCTTATACTTTTGGGGAAAAGAAAAAAAAGGAAGATTAAGTGGCTCTAATATGTGTTCTTTTTAAAATTCTACATAATAACTATTCCTCTCATTTTCTTCAGATAAAATAAGTGAAACCTGAGAGTTGAAATCTCTAATCTAAATTAATTAGATATTGATCTGTATGGAAAGTTCTTTTCTGTCCTTACCCTAGAGACCACAGTGTTCTCAGTTATGATCAAGTTCTCTTTTCAAGGAAGTAATCTCAGAATATTCGATTGCTTGATGTTGTCAGCATGCCACTTGAAACCAGATGACTTTGTAGAGCACTTTTCTTTGAGTAAAATGAATATTGTCTAATTTGCAATTTCACCAAACTGAAGAAATATATGAAATGAAATTATCCTAGTTATATTTTCACTATTTCATTTTTCCTCTTTCAAAATCAAAAGAAGAGTAAGGTAATATGTTGAATGACAATATTTTTTTAAAATATTAGCAATTGTTGCTGATAAGTTAGGAAAAACTTAGTTTTTATTTTCAGAATAAAAACTATTCCTTTTAATGTTTTGTGTTTAACAAGTGCAAGGTGGAGAATGTGTCATATTAGCACTTCTTAGAGTGTTTTCTGAAAATTATGTAAATGTCATACCCTTCTAATCAAGGTGTTAATGCATAAAAATATGTAATTGATAAAGGCCAAAGATTCCTTCACCCCTAAATATTTACTGGTTGTATTGCCTGGGAAATATGACGGTCTTTTCACCACCAACTTCCTAAAAATGATCGGCTAGGTAAGAGTGTTTGGTAAAAATGTATGTATTCCAGAGAAACATCTCAGAAAACCATAAAAGGCATAAATTACACCAAGGCATAAGTCAATTTAGGTAAAAACATAGAATTTAATTGCAAAGCAGAAGATATATGTGTGGCTTGGGTATCTAAACATATTCCAGAAGATATTCAATTTAGTCTGTGACCACCTATTTTGGTATAAGATCTTTGATTTATACTTGAAAACCACACAACAGCAGCATTAACAATAAAATAAAACTATAAAAATGCCCCCCAATTTACCAAGTATTATTTTAAAAATTAAATAAAAATAAATAAACATAGTTTGTGTGGAATCTATGTAGATTTCCCTAGAACATTTTATAGTAGCTTCTCGGAGACAAATAGAGTTATTTGGCCTAATATTTATTGTGAAATGTACAAGAGAAAATGAAATATTCATATGCTTAAAAGAGCCTGAGATAGGTAAAAGCTCTAAGGAGCTTGACAATTATCTTGGAAACCAGCTTGATCTTGGGTATGACAAGGCTCTGAAGTACCTTCATTCTGCTTATAAAATGTCATGCAGTGTACTAAATTCTTAGAGTAGTTAAGAAAACAAGAACACAGGATGAGGAAAAAAAAAATTGAATGTTGGCTCCACATTCACAAGTCATGGGAAAGTAATTTAACTTGAGTCTCCTGGATTTTTGTTACAGTCTCATTTTCTTCATTTATAAAATGAATATAATGATGTTACTAAGGGTCTCATAAAGGTGGAGTGAATACAGTAAATCATAAACAAAGTATTCCTTGCAACCTCTCTAGCATAGTGAGTGGCAAATAGTAAGTGCTTAATAAATATCTTTTTATTTAGAATACAATTCCTTACTTAAAATGAATTCGAAAAAGTTCTTTAGAAGAGGTATATATAAAACAAGATAGGAATGAATGAAACCTGAGGGATCATGAAACAACAGAAACCAAAATGAGATTTACAACTCTCAAACACCTCCTTCACTGAGATTTCCAGTGTGAGATAAAATCTAGACTCAAAAGGAATTTTAAAAAGAGCTTCCAATGAGACTGGAACTATCAGTTTTATGCCATTTTGATTTCATTATATTAGAAACAAAAACTGAAATAGAATGTCAAAATGAACTGCAAGACTTTATAAGCATTTCACATTTAGTAGCCTATTTAATTTCTAACTTCTTTTCATCATCTGCAAAATAAATTTAAGGTGTTAAATCATGTATATTGCTATCAGTTATCAGTTACAAGAGTGGTACAAAGATTTTCTTTTTTTATTTTTATTATGTAATGTTAATCACCATACATTACATCATTAGTTTTTGATGTATTGTTCCATGATTCATTGTTTGCGTATAACACCCAGGGCTACATTCAGTACGTGCCCTCTTTAATACCCATCACCAGGCTAACCCATCCCTCACCCCCTCCCCGGTAGAACCCTCAGTTTGTTTATCAGAGTCCATAGTTTCTCATGGTTCGTCTCCCCCTCCGATTTCTCCCCTTCAATTTCCCCATCCTGCTACCTTCTTCTTATTTTTTTTAACATATAATGAATTATTTGTTTCAGAGGTACAGGTCTATGATTCAACAGTCACACAATTCACAGCACTCACCATAGCACACACCCTCCCCAATGTCTATCACCCAGCCACCCCTTCCCTCCCATCCCCCACCCCTCCAGCAACCATCAATTTGTTTCCTGAGATTAAGAATTTCTCATATCAGTGAGATCATATGATACATGTCTTTCTCTGATTGACTTATTTCGCTCAGCATAACACTCTCCAGTTCTATCCACGTTGTTGCAAATGGCAAGATCTCATTCATTTTGATGGTTGCATAATATTCCATTGTATATACCACCTCTTCTTTATCCATTCATCTGTTGATGGACATTTGGCTCTTTCCACAGTTTGGCTGCGGTGGACATTGCTGTTATAAACATTGGAGTGTACATACCCCTTCGGATCCTGACATTTGTATCTTTGGGGTAAATACCCAGTAGTGCAATTGCTGGGTCTCATGGTAGCTCTATTTTCAACTTTTTGAGGAACTTACATACTGTTTTCCAGAGGGTGGCACCACCTTGCATTCCCACCAGCAGTGTAGGAGGGTTCCCATTTCTCCGCAATCCCGCCAACATCTGTCATTTCCTGCCTTGTAAATTTTAGCCTTTGTGACTGGTGTGGGGTGGTATCTCATTGAGGTTTTGAGTTGGATTTCCCTGATGTCCAGAGATGTTGAGCACTTTTTCATGTGTCTGTTGGCTATTTGGATGTCTTCTTTGGAAAAATGTCTGTTCATGTCTTCTGCCCATTTCTTGATTGGATTCTTTGTTCTTTGGGTATTGAGTTTGATGAGTTCTTTATAGATTTTGGATACTAGCCCTTTATCTGATATGTCATTTGCAAATATCTTCTCCCATTCTGTCGGTTGTCTTTTGGTTTTGTTGACTGTTTCTTCTGCTGTGCAAAAGCTTGATGAAGTCCCAATAGTTCATTTTTGCCCTTGCTTCCCTTGCCTTTGGCGATGTTTCTAGGAAGAAGTTGCTATGGCTGAGTTCGAAGAGGTTGCTGCCTGTGTTCTCCTCTAGGATTTTGATGGACTCCTGTCTCACATTTAGATCGTTCAACCACTTGGAGTCTATTTTTGTGTGTGGTGTAAGGAAATGGTCCAGTTTCATTCTTCTGCATGTGGCTATCCAATTTTCCCAACACCATTTGTTGAAGAGACTGTCTTTTTTCCTTTGGACATTCTTTCCTGCTTTGTCAAAGATTAGTTGACCATAGAGTTGAGGGTCCATTTCTTTGCTCTCTATTCTGTTCCACTGATCTATGTGTCTGTTTTTGTGCCAGTACCATACTGTCTTGATGATGACAACTTTGCAATAGACCTTGAAGTCTGTAATGGTGATGCCACCAGCTTTCCTTTTCTTTTTCAATATTCCTCTGGCTATGTGGGGTCTTTTCTGGTTCCATACAAATTTGGGGATTATTTGTTCCATTTCTTTGAAAAAAGTTGATGGTATTTTGATGGGGATTGCATTGAATGTGTAGATTGCTCTAGGTGGCATTGACATCGTCACAATATTTATTCTTCCAATCCATGAGCATGGAACGTGTTTCCATTTCTTTGTGTCTTCCTTGGTTTCTTTCATGAGTATTTTACAGTTTTCTGAGTGCAAAATCTTTGCCTCTTTGGTTAGATATGTATCTTATACTTTTGGGTGCAATTGTAAGTGGGATTGACTCCTTAATTCCTCTTTCTCTTGTCTTGTTTTTGGTGTATAGGAATACCACTGATTTCTGTGCATTAATTTTATACCCTGCCACTTTACTGAATTCCTGTATGAGTTCTAGCAGTTTCAGTGTGGATTCTTTTGGGTTTTCCACATAAAGTATCATATCATCTGCAAATAGTGAGAGTTTGACTTCCTCTTTGCCAATTTGGATGCCTTTTATTTCTTCTTGTTGTCTGAATGCTGTGGCTAGGATTTCTAATACTATGTTGAATAGCAGTGGTGTTAGTGGACATCCCTGCCGTGTTCTTGACCTTAGGAGGAAAGCTCTCAGTTTTTCCCCATTGAGAATGATATTCGCTGTAGGTTTTTCATAGATGACTTTTATGATATTGAGGTTTGTAGCCTCTCTCCCTATACTCTGAGGAGTTTTGATCAAGAAAGGATGCTGTACTTTGTCAAATGCTTTTTCTGCATCTCTTGAGAGGATCATATGGTTCTTGTTCTTTCTTTTTTTGATGTATTCTATCACATTGATTGATTTGCAGATTTTGAACCAACCTTGCAGCCCAGGGATAAATCTCACTTGGTTGTGGTGGGTCTTATTGGCTAGTATTTTGGTGAGAATTTTTGCATCCATGTTCATCAAGGATATTGGTCTGTAATTCTACTTTTTGATGGGGTCTTTGTCTGGTTTAGGGATCGAGGTAATGGTGGCCTCCTAACACGAGTTTGGAAGTTTTGCTTCCATTTCCATTTTTTGGAAGAGTTTCAGAAGAATAGGTATTAATTCTTGTTTAAATGCTTGGTAGAATTCCCCTGGGAAGCCGTCTGGCCCTAGGCTTTTGTCTGTTGGGAGATTTTTGATGACTACTTCAATTTCCTTAGTGGTTTTAGGTCTATTCAGGTTTTCTATTTCTTACTGGTTCAGTTTTGGTAGTTCATACATCCCTAGGAATGCATCCATTTCTTCCAGATTATCTAATTTTCTGGCATAGAGTTGCTCATAATATGTTCTTATAATTGTTTGTATTTCTTTGGCGTTGGTTGTGATCTCTCCTCTTTCATTCATGATTTCGTTGATTTGGGTCATTTCTCTTTTCTTTTTGATAAATCTGGCCAGAGATTTATCAATCTTGTTAATTCTTTCAAAGAATCAGCTCCCAGTTTCGTTGATCTGTTCTATTCTTCTTTTTGTTTCTATTTCATTGATTCCTGCTCTTATCTTTATTATTTCTCTTTTCCTGCTCAGTTTAGGCTTTATTTGCTGTTCTTTCTCCAGCTCCTTTAGGTGTAGAGTTAGGTTGTGTATCTGAGACCTTTCTTGTTTCTTGAGAAAGGTTTGTATTGCTATAAACTTTCCTCTTAGGATTGCCTTGCTGCATCCCAAAGATTTTGAACAGTTGTGTTTTCATTTTCATTTGTTTCCATGAATTTTTTAAATTCTTCTTTAATTTCCTGGTTGACTCATTCATTCTTTAATAGGATGCTCTTTAGCCTCCATGTATTTGAGTTCTTTCCGACTTTCCTCTTATGATTGAGTTCTAGTTTCAAAGCATTGTGGTCTGAAAATATGCATGGAATAATCCCGATCTTTGGTACTGCTTGAGATCTGATTTGTGACCTAGGATGTGATCTATTCTGGAAAATGTTCCATGGGCACTTGAAAAGAATGTGTATTCTGTTGCTTTGGGGACGGAATGTTCTGAATATATCTGTGAAATCCATTAGGTCCAGTGTGTCATTTAAAGTCTTTATTTCCTTGTTGATCTTTTGCTTAGATGATCTGTCCATTTCAGTGAGGAGGGGTGTTAAAGTCCCCCACTATTCTTGTATTGTTATCGATGTGTTTCTTTGCTTTTGTTATCAATTGTCTTATATAATTGGCTGCTACGATGTTAGGGGCATAGATATTTACAATTGTTAGATCTTCTTGTTGGATAGACCCTTTATGTAGGATATAATGTCCTTCCTCATCCCTTATTACAGTCTTTGGTTTAAAATCTAATTTGTCGGGCGCCTGGGTGGCTCAGTTGGTTAAGCGACTGCCTTTGGCTCAGGTCATGATCCTGGAGTCCCTGGATCGAGTCCTGCATCGGGCTCCCTGCTCAGCGGGGAGTTTGCTTCTCTCTCTGACCCTCCCGACCCTCCCCCCTCTCATGCTCTCTTTCTCTCAGTCTCTCTCTCAAATAAATAAATAAAATCTTAAAAAAAAAAGACATTAAAAAAATAAAATAAAATCTAATTTTTCTGATATAAGGATTGCCACCCAGCTTTATTTTGGTGTCCATTAGCATGGTAAATTGTTTTCCACCCCCTCACTTTCAATTCTGGGGTGTCTTTGGGTCTAAAATGAGTCTCTTGCAGACAGCATATCAATGGATCTTGTTTTTTATCCAATCTGATAACCTACATGTTTTAATTGGGGCATTTAGCACATTTATATATCAGGGTAACTATTGAAAAATATGAATTTAGTGCCTTTGTAATGCCTGTAAGGTGACTGTTACCATATATTGTCTGTGTTCCTTTCTGGTCTATGTTGCTTTTAGGCTCTCTTTTTGCTTAGAGGACCCCTTTCAATATTTCTTGTAGGGCTGGTTTCGTGTTTGCAGATTCCTTTAGTTTTCGTTTGTCCTGCAAGCTTTTTAGCTCTCCTTCTATTTTCAATGATGGCCTAGCTGGATATAGTATTCTTGGCTGCATATTTTTCTCATTTAGTGTGCTGAATATATCATGTCAGTACTTTCTGGTCTGCCAGGTCTCTGTGAATAGTGTGTTGCCAGTGTAATATTTCTACCATTGTGGGTTTCAGATCTCTTTCCTGAGCTGCTTTCAGGATTTTCTCTTTGTCTCTGAGACTTGTAAGTTTTACTATTAGATGTCAGGGTGTTGTCCTATTTTAATGGAATTTGAGGGGGGTTGTCTGTGCCTCCTGGATTTTGATGCCTGTTTCCTTTCCCAAATTAGGTAAGTTCTCTGCTATAATTTGCTCCAGAATACCTTCTGCCTCTCTTCTTCTTCTTCTCAGTTCCCAGTTATTCTAATATTGTTTCGTCTTATGGTATCAGTTATCTCTCCAATTCTGCCCTCATGATCCTGTAGTTATTTATCTCTTTTTCTCAGCTTCTTTATTTTCCATCATTTGGTCTTCTATATCACTAATTCTCTCTTCTACCTCATTTATCCTAGCAGTTAGAGCCTCCATTTTTTATTGCACCTCATTAATAACCTTTTTAATTTCAAATTGGTTAGATTTTAGTTCTTTTATTTCTCCAGAAAGTATTTTCTAATATCTTCCATGTTTTTTTCAAGTGCAGCTAGTATCTTTAAAATCATCATTCCGAACTCTAGTTCTGACGTCTACTAATATCCATATTGATTAGGTCCCTGGTAGTCAGAACTGGCTCTTGTTCTTTGTTTATGAGGTGCTTTTTTCCATCTTTTCATTTTGTCCATAGGACAATAGATGAATGAGAGAACAGATTGCTAACAGGGTAACAACGACCCCAGAAAAATATACACTAAAGAAATCAGGAGAGACCTGAAACCAGGGGAAAAGAAAGGGAAAGAAAGAAAAAAGATTAAAAAAAGATTTTAAAAAAAGCATATCATCAAATATGATCAGGCTGGTGCATAGATCAGTGCCACAAACTAGATTTTGGGCATACTTTGGTCTGTTAGAAGAAAGTGCCTCCTAAAATTTTAAAGAAAGAAAAACTTATATATGTACAAAAATAAGGGTAAATACAATGAAGGGATAGAATATGAGTATAATGATGAAAATTAAAAAAAGATTTTATAAAAGGAATTGATAAGCTGGTTGAAAGAAGGAAGAAGAAGAATTCAAAAAAAAAAAAAAAAAAGGGAGAATGTGATCAGGCAGGCGACTAGAACAAAGCCATACACTAGAAATTTAGGGTATATTTTGGTCTCTTAGAAGAAACTGTATCCCAAGATTTTAAAGAGAGGACAACTTATACCTATATACCAAAAATAAGGTTAACTACTATGAAGGGATAGAATAGGACTCTAAAAATGAAAAATAAAAAAGACTTTTTAAAAAAGGGATTGATAAGATGTTGGTTGAAAAAGGGAAAAAGAAAAATTCAAAAAAAGAAAAAGAAAAAGATAAAAGAAAATTCAAAAAATTATCTTTGCAAGACTAAACAATCAGGAGAGAAGCCATGAATTCTATGTGCTCTATTCTCCTAGTGCTGGCATTCTGCCGTTCTCATTGGTCAGTAAACTTGGTCTTGGCCGGCTGTTCTTGCTGATCTTCTGGGGGAGGTTAATGTTGCTGCGGTTCTCAGATGTCTTTGCTGGAGGAGGAATTGCCCCGCCCTTGCTTGGTCTGGGCTAAGCAATTTGGTTAAGTTTGCTCTCGGTAGCTTTTGTTCCCTGCCAGCTTTCTTTACAGCTTTGGATGACCAGAGTGAAAATGGTGGCCTCCCAATCTCTGCCCCGAGCCGAGAACTCAGGGCCCCACTCCTCAGTGAGCCCCAGAGAAAAGCAGTCAATCACTCCCATCCCCCTGGTCTCCAGCTGCACTCCGTGCTCACCCAGCCTGTGACCAAGCGTTTTTGTCTTTGGCACCCGACCCCGTGTGTGGAGTCTCCAAACCCAGCAGATCCCTGTGGTGCTCTCCCGTGCCACTCCTCCTAGGGGACGAAGCAGAGTCTTCCCGGATCCGCCACTTGTTGGGTCCTTGCTGGAAGAGCAGTGGCCTGACTATTCCATGGATTATGGTTACAGCAACCCCAAGCTAAGAGCTGGCTCCTCCACTCCGTCTCTGTAGCCGGCTTCCCCCCTCCGATACCTGGGGAGCTCTGCCGTGCTCAGGCTTCCCCGGTCTTCCTGTGACCCCAAGGCTCCCAAGAGCACACTGTCCTGTGAGGGTTCCACACCCCACTTAGATACTGGTGCGATGTCCCTCAGCAGAGCCAACTTCTAAAAGTTCCAATTTTGTGCTCTGCTGCCCTATCACTTGCCAGTAACACCTGATGTAGGCCCCCTCCCCTGCCATCTATCTTCCCAAATATCACCTCGGATTCACTTCTCCGCATGTCCTACCTTCCAGAAAGTGGTCGCTTTTCTGAGAAGTAGAGAGCTCTTCAGAATCAGATAAGGAAGTGTACACTAAACAACACCTAACATTCCATGTCTTCAATTATATCTTTTATAATTGTCCTAAAATAATTTAGCAGAGTAATGTGAAAAAGTTAAAGGACATTGTATTGACTATAATGAATTGTCACCATTATTCACATGATACCACAGGTGAAAGAGCAGAAGTGCAACTAACATTGAGTGGCCACATTGTATGGGTCTTTGCTAATTAGTCTGCATATAATATTGCATTTAATTTTCTTTTTTTTAACTTTAAAAAGGTCCTATTTATTTTATTATTATTTTTTATTGAAGTATAATTTCACATACAATGTTAGATTAGTTGCAGGTGTACCACATAGTATATTTAATTTTACTAAAAACAATTGGGTTAGGTAATTTTTGCGGGTTGACTGTGTCATCCTCCCCACCTTCCAATAATAAAGTTATGTTGAAGTTCCTATTCCTGGCACCTGTGAATGTTATCTTATTTGGAAATAGGGTTTTTGCATATGTAATTAAGATGTAAGTTAATATGAAGTCACATGAAGTAGGGTAAGCCCTAAATCCAATATGACTCTTGTCCTTATGAAAAAGGAGTGATAGAGACAGACACACTATATATGACAGAGATAAGAAAAGGAAATATGCATATAAAAGGCAAAGAACTCTGAGGATTGCTAGTAACATTAGAATCTAAGAGTGGAACAGATTATCCCCTAGAGCTTTCAGAAAGAGTATGGCCCTGCCTACACGCATTTCAGTCTTCTAGCCTCCAGAACTGTGAGAGAATAAATTTCTGTTGATTTAAACCACCCAGCTTGTGGTAATTATTACAGCAACCCTAGGAAAGGAATATGGTATTTTTATAACGTTTTACAATTTAAGATCACAGTATCAAAAAGAATGAAGTAATTTAGCAAATATCAGACAGATTCTGAGTGTCAGTGAAAATTTGCCCCAAGTACATTTGATTGAAATCTTGCTTTTTGTTCAATATGCCATTTTTGGTCAACAAAGTTTTGAGTGCTATCAGTCATCTTAATTTTTATTACATTTTAAAATGATCAGTTTCTTATTTATTACTAAAAAATGATCATTAGTAAAACTTCCTCAAACTAGTACCCCTTCTGATTTCTTGAATAAATAAAACAGGTGATAATTGTATTTATTATAGCAAATCTATTACTGTTTTGTCTTTTCTTTCTTTGTACAATATAAAAATGTGTACTTAAAATAGACTAAGAAACATGTTTTCAAATATAATTTGAAAACAACAAAAAATGGGGGCACCTAGGTGGCTCAGTCAGTTAAGTGTCTGACTTCAGCTCAGGTCATGATCCCAGGGTCCTGGGGTCAAGCTCCACATTGGGCTCAGCAGAGAGCCTGCTTCTCCCTCTCCCTCTTCCTGGTGTTCCCCCTGTTGTGTGCTTTCTCTCTCTGTCAAATAAATAAATAAAAATCTTAAAAAAAAATGAGAGAGAGAACAATAAAAAATGGCAGAAACAAAAAAAGTCTGGGAATTATGAAGAGGATACTTTCTATTTACTTTAGCTACTTTTTATGATATGATAATAATTCATCAGAGAAGCTAAAATAATTATGTTACTACCAAGAAAATGAAACATAAATTAGGTATCAAGTTTAAATGGATTTCAGTGTTTTAGGTATTTGCTACGGTGCCAAGTTTTCAATGTTAGATTTGTGAGCTTTGATTATACAGTATAGATAGGAAAATTAAGACAAATATAAATTTTGGTTTGTGGTTCATGGCAAATGTAGTTATAAAAATGATGACTAACAGAACACAAATAAATTAAAATCATACATAATCTCACCAAACTGGTATATATGGCATATTTTGGCACAGAAAATTTTGGTATTTCTTTATATTTTCTTTATATGGTTCACATACATAAAAACACATTTTTGTGCTCTGCTTTTTTCACATAACATTATGGAATTTAAATTCTATGATTAAGAAGAACACCTAAAAGTTTATTTTGAAAGCATATTACTTCAGTTTGGCACTATTATTTAGTGGTAAACTAAATTTCATTTTAGTAAGGCATCTTATAATAACCTGTGTTATATATCCATGTCATATTATTTATTAAAAGATACAATTTCATCAACATTTTTCAAAGAGTCATGAAAAAGAAAGATTCATTGAAAATAAGCAATTATATTTATTTTATATTTTCTTAGTAAAACAAAATGTTATCTCCAACTTCTTACTACTTGGGTGGTTATTTCAGTAGATAAGTAGCAGTAATGAAGCCACAGTTTTGTTATGAATGCCAAGGCTGTGACTAAAAAATAATATTTATTTTTTTTTGAATTATTATTGCTTTAGTTCTTGTAGATGCTAGTGATTGAACCTATATAAGGAGTGTCTGTTTTCTTCACTAGTTTCTTATCTGTCACAGGCATTATTTTTGGATTTATCTAACCTCTATTACTGCCATGCAAACACTGCAAGATCATAAGTAATTTTTAAAACTGTCAGAAAGGGGGGCGGAGCGAGATGGCGGAGGAGTAGGAGACCTGGATTTCGTCTCCTCTCAGGAATTCAGCTGGATAGGGATCAAACCATTCTGAACACCTACAAATTCAACAGGAGATTGAAGAAAAGAAGAGCAACAACTCTCTCATCAGAAAAGCAACCACTTTCTGGAAGGTAGGACGTGCGGAGAAGTGAATCCGCGGCGATATTCGGGAGGATAGACGGCGGGGGAGGGGCCTCCGTTGGCCGCTTCTGGCAAGTGATAGAACCACGGAGCACAAAATCGGAACTTTTAAAAGTCTGCTCTGCTGAGGGACGTCACTCTGGTGGCTAAGCGGGGGGTGGAACCCTCCGGGACAGTGTGGTCTCAGGACCCTCGGGGTCACAGAAAGACCGGGGGTGCCTGAGTGCGGCAGAGCTCCCAGGTATCAGAGCAGGGAAGCCAGCTGCAGAGGCGGAGCCCAGGCTCAGGCTCTCAGCTCGGGGTTGTCATAAACCGTGATCCGCGGCACAGTCGGGCCCCTGCTCCTCCAGCAGGGACCCCACAAGCGGCAGATCTGGGGAGACTCACCTTCCTTCCCTGGGAGGAGCCGCGCGGGAGCGCACTGCGGGAATTTGCTGGATTCGGAGACTCCACCCGTGGTCAGGTGCCAGAGATAGAGGCGCGGTCGCAGGCCGGGTGAGCACGGACTGCGGCCGGAGACCAGGGAGACGGGAGTGACTGACGGCTTTTCTCTGGGGGCTCACTGAGAAGCGGGGCCCCGAGTTCTCGGCTCCTCCGGAGCAGAGATTGAGAGGCCGCCATTTTCACTCTCCACCTCCAAAGCTGTACAGAAAGCTCGCAGGGAACAAAAGCCCCGGAGAGCAAACCCGAGCAGATTACTTAGCCGGGAGGGGGCAAGGGCAGGGCAATTCCGCCTCCGGCAGAGACATTTGGAAACCACAGCAACAGGCCCCTCCCCAGAAGATCAGCGAGAACAGCCAGCCAAGGCCAAGTTTACCAAACAATGAGAACGGCAGAACTCCAGCGCTAGAGGACTACTGCACATAGAATTCACGGCTTTTTTACCATGATTCTTTAGTCTTTTAAAGTTAATTTTTTTTAACTGTCTTTTTGTCTTATTATTTCTTTTTGAATTTTTCTTTTTCCCTTTTTCAACCAACATCTTATCAATCCCTTTTTAAAAAATCTTTTTTATTTTTCATTTTTAGAGTCATATTCTATCCCTTCATAGTAGTTACCCATATTTTTGGCTTATATATATAAGTTGTTCTCTCTTTAAAATTTTGAGATAGTTTCTTCTAACAGATTAAAATATACCCTAAATCTCTAGTATATGGTGCTTTCTATTCCCCTGACTGATCACATCCTCTCCCCTTTTTTCTGTCTCTTCTTCTCTTTTCTTTTTTTAAATCCTCTTCTTTCTTTTTTCAAACAACTTCTTATCAATTCCTTTTATAAAATTTTTTATAATTTCCATTTTTACAGTCATATTCCATCCCTTCATCATATCAACCCTTATTTTTGTACATATATAAGTTTTTCTTTAATTAAAATTTTGGGAGGCATTTTCTTCTAAAAGACCAAAATACACCCCAAATCTAGTGTGTGGCACTGATTCTATATACCATACAGATCATATTTGATCACATTCTGGTTTTTCTTTTGTTGTTGTTGTTCTGTTTTGTTTGTTTTTGTTTTTATCTTTTTTTTTTTTTCTTTTTCTTTTTTCTCTCTTTCCCTTTCTTATCCCACTGCTTCAGGTCTTTTCTGATTTGTTTAGAGTATATTTACTGGGGACGTGGTTACTCTGCTAGCATTTTGTTCTCTCATTAATCTATTCTCCTCTGCACAAAATGACGAGACGGAAAAAATCACCTCAGCAAAAAGAACAAGAGGTAGTACCAACTGCCAGGGACCTACTCAATACGGACATTAGTACGATGTCAGATCTAGGTTCAGAATCATCACTTTAAAGATACTAGCTGGGCTTGAAAAAAATATGGAAGTTATTAGAGAAACCCTTTCTGGAGAAGTAAAAGAGCTAAAATCCAACCAAGTAGAAATCAAAAAGGCTATTAATGAGGTGCAATCAAAAATGGGGGCGCTAACTGCTAGAATAAATGAGGCAGAAGAGAGAATCAGTAATATAGAAGATGAAATGATGGAAAATAAAGAAGCTGAGAAAAAGAGAGATAAACAACTACTGGATCACGAGGGCAGAATTCGAGAGATAAGCGATACCATAAGATGAAACAACATTAGAATAATTGGGATCCCAGAAGAAGAAGAAAGAGAGAGAGGACCAGAAGGTATAATGGAGCAAATTATAGCAGAGAACTTCCCTAATTTGGGGAAAGAAACAGGCATGAAAATCCAGGAAGCACAGAGAACCCCTCTCAAAATCAATAAAAATAGGTCAACTCCCCGACATCTAATAGTAAAACTTACGAGTCTCATAGACAAAGAGAAAATCCTGAAAGCAGCTCGGGAGAAGAGATATGTAACCTACAAGGGTAGAAACATTAGATGGGCAACAGACCTATCCACAGAGACCTGGCAGGCCAGAAAGGACTGGCAGGATATATTCAGAGCACTAAATGAGAAAACTATGCAGCCAAGAATACTCTATCCAGCTAGGCTGTCACTGAAAATTGAAGGAGAGATAAAAAGCTTCCAGGACAAACAAAAACTAAAGGAATTTGCAAACACAAAACCAGCCCTACAAGAAATCTTGAAAGGGGTCCTTTAAGCAAAGAGAGAGCCTAAAAGCAACATAGACCAGAAAGGAACACAGACAATATACGGTAACAGTCACCTTACAGGCAATACAATGGCACTAAATTCCTATCTTTCAATAGTTACCCTGAATGTAAATGGGCTAAATGCCCCAATCAGAAGACACAGGCTAACAGACTGGATTAAAAACAAGACCCATCGATATGCTGTCTGCAAGAGACTCATTTTAGAACCAAAGACACCCCCAGATTGAAAGGGAGGGGGTGGAAAACCATTTACCATGCTAATGGACACCAAAAGAAAGCTGGGGTGGCAATCCTTATATCAGACAAAGTAGATTTTAAACCAAAGACTGTAATAAGAGATGAGGAAGGACACTATATCATACTTAAAGGATCTATCCAACAAGAAGATCTAACAATTGTAAATATCTATGCCCCTAACATGGGAGCAGCCAATTATATAAGGCAATTAATAACAAAAGCAAAGAAACACATCGACAACAATACAATAATAGTGGGGGACTTTAACATCCCCCTCACTGAAATGGACAGATCGTCTAAGCAAAAGATCAACAAGGAGATAAAGACTTTAAAGGACACACTGGACCAAATGGACTTCACAGACCTCTTCAGAACATTCCACCCCAAAGCAACGGAATACACATTCTTCTCTAGTGCCCATGGAACATTCTCCAGAATAGATCACATCCTAGGTCATAAATCAGGTCTCAACCGGTACCTAAAGATTGAGATCATTCCCTGCCTATTTTCAGACCACAATGCTTTGAAACTAGAACTCAATCACAAGAGGAAAGTCGGAAAGAACTCAAATACATGGAGGCTAAGGAGCATCCTACTGAAGAATGAATGGGTCAACCAGGAAATTAAAGAAGAATTAAAAAAATACATGGAAACCAAAGAAAATGAACACACAACTGTTCAAAATCTTTGGGATGCAGCAAAGGCAGTCCTAAGGGGAAAGTATATAGCAATACAAGCCTTTCTCAAGAAACAAGAAAGGTCTCAAGTACACAACCTAACCCTACACCTAAAGGAGCTGGAGAAAGAACAGAAATAAAGCCTAAACCCAGCAGGAGAAGAGAAATCATAAAGATCAGAGCAGAAATCAATGAAATAGAAACTAAAAGAACAGTAGAACAGATCAACGAAACTAGGAGCTGGTTCTTTGAAAGAATTAACAAAATTGATAAACCCCTGGCCAGACTTATCAAAAAGAGAAGAGAAATGACCCAAATCAACAAAATCATGAATGAAAGAGGAGAGATCACAACCAACACCAAAGAAATACAAACAATTATAAGTACATATTATGAGCAACTCTATGCCAGCAAATTAGATAACCTGGAAGAGATGGAGGCATTCCTAGAGATGTATCAACTACCAAAACTGAACCAGGATGAAATAGAAAACCTGAACAGACCTATAACCACTAAGGAAATTGAAGCAGTCATCAAAAATCTCCCAAAAAACAAAAGCCCAGGGCCAGATGGCTTCCCAGGGGAATTCTACCAAACATTTCAAGAAGAATTAATACCTATTCTTGTTCCAAAAAATAGAAACGGAAGGAAAACTTCCAAACTCATTTTATGAGGCCAGCATTTCCTTGATCCCAAAACCAGACAAAGACCCCATCAAAAAGGAGAATTACAGACCAATATCCCTGATGAACACGGGTGTAAAAATTCTCACCAAAATACTAGCCAATAGGATCCAACAGTACATTAAAAGGATTATTCACCATGACCAAGTGGGATTTATCCCTGGGCTGCAAGGTTGGTTCAACATCCGCAAATCAATCAATGTGATACAATACATTAACAATAGAAAGAACAAGAATCATATGATCCTCTCAATAGATGCAGAAAAAGCTTTTGACAAAGTACAGCATCCTTTCTTGATCAAAACTCTTCAGAGTGTAGGGATCGAGGGTACATACCTCAATATCATAAAAGCCATGTATGAAAAACCTACAGCGAATATCATTCTCCATGGGAAAAAAATGAGAGCTTTCCCCCTAAGGTCAGGAACGCGGCAGGGATGTCCACTATCACCACGGCTATTCAACATAGTATTGGAAGTCCTAGCCACAGCAATCAGACAACAGAAAGAAATCAAAGGCATCCAAATTGGCAAAGGAGAAGTCAAATTCTCAGTCTTTGCTGATGATATGATACTTTATGTGGAAAACCCAAAAGACTGCACCCCAAAACTGCTAGAACTCATACAGGAATTCAGTCAAGTGGCAGGATATAAAATCAATGCACAGAAGTCAGTGGCTTTCCTATACACCAACAATAAGACAGAAGAAAGAAAAATTAAGGAGTCCATCCCATTTACAACTGCACCCAAAACCATAAGATACCTAGGAATAAATCTAACCAAAGAGACAAAGGATCTATACTCAGAAAACTATAAAATACTCATGAAAGAAATTGAGGAAGACACAAAGAAATGGAAAAACGTTCCATGCTCATGGATTGGAAGAACAAATATTGTGAAGATGTCAATGCTACCTAGAGCAATCTACACATTCAATGCAATCCCCATCAAAATACCATCCACTTTTTTCAAAGAAATGGAACAAATAATCCTAAAATTTGTATGGAACCAGAAAAGACCCCGCATAGCCAGAGGAATATTGAAAAAGAAAAGCAAAGCCGGCGGCATCACAATTCCGGACTTCAAGCTCTATTACAAAGCTGTCATCATCAAGACGGCATGGTAGTGGCACAAAAACAGACACATAGATCAGTGGAACAGAATAGAGATCCCAGAAATGGACCCTCAACTCTATGGTCAACTCATCTTTGACAAAGCAGGAAAGAATGTCCAATGGAACAAAGACCGTCTCTTCAACAATTGGTGTTGGGAAAATTGGATAGCCACATGCAGAAGAATGAAACTGGACCATTTCCTTACACCACACACAAAAATAGACTCCAAATGGTTGAAAGACCTCAATGTGAGACAGGAGTCCATCAAAATCCTAAAGGAGAACACAGGCAGCAACCTCTTTGACCTCAGCCGAAGCAACTTCTTCCTAGAAACATCGCCAAAGGCAAGGGAAGCAAGGGCAAAAATGAACTATTGGGACTTCATCAAGATAAAAAGCTTTTGCAAAGCAAAGGAAACAGTCAACAAAACCAAAAGACAACCGACAGAATGGGAGAAGATATTTGCAAATGACATATCAGATAAAGGGCTAGTATCCAAAATCTATAAAGAACTCATCAAACTCAACACCCAAAGAACAAAGAATCCAATCAAGAAATGGGCAGAAGACATGAACAGACATTTTTCCAAAAAAGGCATCCAAATGTCCAACAGACACAGGAAAAAGTGCTCAATATCGCTCAGCATCAGGGAAATCCAAATTAAAACCTCAATGAGATACCACCTCACACCAGTCAGAATGGCTAAAATTAACAAGTCAGGAAATGACAGATGTTGGCGGGGATGCGGAGAAAGGGGAACCCTCCTACACTGTTGGTGGGAATGCAAGCTGGTGCAGCCACTCTGGAAAACTGTATGGAGGTTCCTCAAAAAGTTGAAAATAGAGCTACCCTATGATCCAGCAATTGCACTACTGAGTATTTACCCCAAAGATACAAATGTAGGGATCCAAAGGGGTACGTGCACCCCGATGTTTATAGCAGCAATGTCCACAATAGCCAAACTGTGGAAAGAGCCAAGATATCCATCGACAGATGAATGGATAAAGAAGATGTGGTATATATATACAATGGAATATTATGCAGCCATCAAAAGGAATGAGATCTTGCCATTTGCAACGACGTGGATGGAACTGGAAGGTATTATGTTTAGTGAAATAAGTCAAACAGAGAAAGACATGTATCATATGATCTCACTGATATGAGGAATTCTTAATCGCAGGAATCAAACTGAGGGTTGTTGGAGTGGGGGGTGGGGTGGGAGGGATGGGGTGACTGGGTGATAGACACTGGGGAGGGTATGTGCTCTGGTAAGCACTGTGAATTGTGCAAGACTGTTGAATCTCAGATCTGTACCTCTGAAACAAATAATGCAATATATGTTGAGAAAAAAAAAAAGAAGAAAAAGAAGAGGAAGGTAGCGGGAGGGGAAGAATGAAGCGGGGGAAATCGGAGGGGAAGACGAACCAGGAGAGACGATGGAATCTGAAAAACAAACAGGGTTCTAGAGGGGGGGGTGGTGGGAGGATGGGTTAGCCTGGTGGTGGGTATTGAGGAGGGCAGATTCTGCATGGAGCACTGGGTGTTATGCACAAACAATGAATCATGGAACACTTCATCTAAAACTAATGATGTAATGTATGGGGATTAACATAAGAATAAAAAATTAAAAAAAAAAAAAAACTGTCAGAAAGTAGTTCATATATATACATTTCCCCTTGATCTTAAAGAACAGATTTTATTCCCATCTATGCAACCAGGCAAGAAAATGTGGATGTTTCAGCACAATACAACATCCTGTTATATACTATTCTTATGGAAAGAACTAAAACTTATCAAGACATTGAATTCAGAGAGCTACAAAAAAATCTTTATTAATAGAAAAACTGAATATAAACATACTAGATTTTTTAAGTAGTATTATTGAGTATTAATTCATTTAGAAGAGAGATAAGGAGAGAACCACTCAACCCCACCTCCATTAAATTTGCTGTAAATATCAAAGAAACAAGGACATATGCATATTCAGGAAACCCCCCCGATTTTTCAAGGTAATAAAATAACTTTCATATTCCCTTTGAGAATTTTCATATACCATTGGTATATCTTACTAAGGAACATTATCCTTGTTATTCAGTGCATGTCTATAGTAAATCTTAAATATTAAATTAGGGCTGGGTTCAAAAGCTGTATGTTAAAAGTTCATATCAGTTAGGCCCCCAAATCAGCAAATTTCATATAAAAGTTCGTATCGAGACGAGAAAAATGGAAACAAGAGGTTTTCTTTTTTTCTTTTTCTTTTCTTTTCTTTTGCTTGTTTGTTTATTTGTTTGAAAGAGAGGAGACAAAATAATGTTTCACATAGATAGATAAAGTCCAAGAGATAGAGTCCAAGTCTTTTACAGTATATATTCTTGTGTATACTGGGAATAAAACTATGTTTAAGTAGTCAATATGACCAGATTCACCAGATTGCTGTATGAATCCTTTACCCTTTGAATTAAGTAATAGTCTTTAGTATTAAAATCTAGTGATACTCTGCCCCGTTCTACATATCAAAAAGAAATTTTTCTTCTTCCCTGTGATCAAGCTACGTGCTTTTCATTCCATCTGATAAATCTAACACTCCCCTAGGTCTCATGTGGTCCATAATTTCAATCATATATAGTCAGTTGTATTGAAAAGAGAAAATCAGAAAAAAATCAGAAAAGTCCCTTTCTTTTTAGTGAAGCATGATCCCCTTTAGCCATTTAAAACCAAAACCAAAACCAAAACAAACAAACAAAAAACTGCCATCATGTCATTTTTGTATCATTGGCAATTAAACCATTAGAGTATGAACTCCTGCTTTTATTCCTAGTGACAGTAGTGTCCCTGGGCATTTGAGGGAGAAAACTCCCACCAGTAGTTTTATATTTGAGTACTATAGACCTATACATTCAAAGGCTTTTGGTCCACATGTTATGTAACTACATACTATATATTTTATGTTGACAAGTAGCTTACAACTCCTAACATGTACATACAGAGCTATATTCTTCAGAGCATATCTGTAATGCTAGGATATTAGGTTCCAATTACCAGATGAGCCCAGAGCCAGCCATCATCCATTATGTTTGATTTATCTTCAAAAGCAAAGTAATCTGTCTTTAAATACCAGGGCCTATTCAGAAATACCGAGATACTGGCCTTTCTTTACAGGATATATATTACCTTGTTATAATCAGGCTCCCTTTATTGATTCTAAAATTTTAGGGCTGTCAATCTCTTTCATTCAATTTGTGATTATAGACCAGGTTCCCAGACCACATCAGCAGCCCTCCCCCATCCCTCCTCAAACAAACAAACAAGCCAAAACAGGATTCCAGTATTGCAACAGTAATCTAAGGTAATTTCACTGTAGTCACTCAGAGCACCATCTACATTTGTGTCAATCTGATTCCAATCCCTTCCTTAGTCATGGAGTTCTTTCGAAAGCATATCTAGAAGTCCCAGAGCAACTCCTCATCTACCCTAAAGCCATATTTCCCACTGTTACATGTCATGAAACATGTTTTTACATCTTGATCTGGATCCTTGTATAACATCTCTGAGACGGCTGATGAACCATCTCTAGGGCCTCTGAGGACTGAGTCATAGGTTCAGTTACCTCTGAAAAGCCTACGTGAAGCTCATGAAGAGTGACTTCCAGGAACTGTCATGCCACTTCCAGAGGCATCATTGGTTCACTGCCAATGCACATCTGCTGATTCTGCTTTGATTTTTTTCAAAGCCTCATAGGTTTTTCTTTGGAATAGAGGATTTTAATAACAGATTTTATTCCTGGTACAATACTCTGCTTACCTCCCATATGACCTAATTTATAAATTGGTTTTAATAGTTTATACTCACAAGTCAGTGTCATTTCCTCTCCCTGTATCTCAAGTATATGTCTACAGATCTGAGTCAGGGGAAAATCTGAGAGAAGGGTTGTAAACTGTAATCAAAATAATATTTCCTTCCAAAAACTGAAGCAGGTTTGTATATCTAAAAGCTTCCTTTGGAATAAGTCTTTTCCAGAACTTTTCCAAAAGTTTCTTTTACAGAAATGTCCCATGAGCCTTCCAGACTTGCTCAAGGATGTTTTATTCTCAGACAAATATAGCACAGATTGCCAAGTCAAGAGCTGTTCTCATCTATAGTTATTATATGAATATGGCTGTAATCCACACAGAGATGGAAATTGGGATAGATAATAGGAGGATCTTTAACCCTCAAGGGATTGCAATTTGCTAAAATGTCCAATTCATGTACAAGTCGTACAACTCCAAAATGTCTTTTAATTCCTGACAAGCTTATATACATACAATTTTATTTCTCCCGCATTTATTTATTACCACATAATTTCTTATCTATGACTTTTAATTGAGCATTACCCAAATAAAAAACTCAGACTTTTTATTATTTCTTGTAAATATAGTAACTCAACCCTAGACAAAACAGTCTCATAAATGCTTAGTTAACATACATATTTTTGCTAAAGAGTCAGTGGTGGGAATTGTCATTTAACCTAATAAAATATCTCTTAAAAGTCTTTTTTTAAAGCATTTTAGAACCTTCTAGTCTTTAAAATTTCTTTCAGTATACCTCATTGAAGTGACATCATCTGGCTATGGCTTATGTCCAATCAAATTATCTTTCACTCTCTCATATGTTTTTCTATATTCTTTTTTTTTTTAAGATTTTATTTATTTATTTGACAGAGAGAAAGAGGGAGAGAGAGCACAAGCAGGGGGAAGCGGCAGGCAGGGGAGAAGCAGGCTCCCCGCTGAGCAAGGAGCCCAATGCAGGGCTCAAACCCAGGACCCTGAGACCATGACCCGAGCTGAAGGCAGATGCTCAACTGACAGAGCCACCCAGGGACCCTCCCCTTTTTTAAAAGATTTTATTTGTTCATTTGACAGAGAGAAAGAAGGAGAGAGAGAGCTGTTTTTCTATATTCTTTAAACCTTACCTCTTTTCTCCTGATTGGCTAGGAAAGTCTAATTTGTATACAACTATTATGAAGACAAATGCATTTGTGCATATATGTGTGTGCGTGTGTGTGTGATGATTTGGCATCAGCCATCATCCGGGCTTTTAATGCCAGCATTTTTCTCAAATATCATCTAGTTGTTTATCCAAACAAAAAAGCTTTAATCTCATTCAATTTCTAGTAGTAACTCTTTTGGAGATATTTACTTAGTTCATTGTTCTCTAATATAGTTAATATAGTACATCACAGCTATATAAAATGGAATCGTAAATACTGGAATGAGGAGACCACTGAACTCATTAAGCCCAGATATTAAAACACACACACACACACACACACATGCATTTTTCTTCCACAGGTTTTAATTTTGTAAAAGTTTTAATGTATAAAAAGACATATTATATAGTATCTTTCCTCTCTGATGTACTGTATTCCAGAGAGTTGGTTACATAGTCTTAGAGGATATTGAAAAGTGAGGCTGAGGGGAAATAGTTCATCTTATGGTAAAAAATAAGGAACCAGTTAAAGTATCCTTTCTTAACCGTTAAAAAATGGTTGCTATGGTGTCCTTTCTTCCAAAAGAAAAGCAATGAAAGAAAAGATGCCGGAAAATGTGGCAGAGTCACCATTTGATTTATGCACAGGCACTGTTTTTTCTTCCTTTTAAGAACAGTTTTAAATGACTTCTTCAATCATTTGCAAATATTTGTTTCTGCAGAAACATTTCTAATTTTAATGACATGTAGGTAACAATTGAACTTTTCTTTGTAAGAAGATGGACCCAAATTTATTCACACAAGACCCTTTTCAGAGATGCTTTGGCTTTGCCAAGCCAGGGCAGTTGTTAATGGCATTTCATATGTATTTTTCTATTAAAAAAAAATGTATTCCAAACATGTGAAAACAAGTAGGATATTAATCTTTTGTTGAATTGAGCTGTATAGCTAGCTGAAAACCAAAAATGAAAATAAAAACAAAAACAACTGGTGTTTGGTGACAGAAACTAAGAATGTGAGGGTATAAAAATAATAGGCCCATGGTTTCATGAGAATAGCTATATCTAAAAAGCCAAGCCCATATGGGAAATAGCATTAGGTTTTTATGTAACTCATCTAGGTCAACAATGAACCTTATATGAGCAGGATTCATAGAAGTTTTAAAAATTCAGTAATGAGAAAATTTATCATTTGGATTCAAATGCCTTCTTTTTTTAAATTTTTTTTTAAAGATTTTATTTATTTATTTGACAGAGAGAGACACAGCGAGAGAGGGAACACAAGTAGGGGGAGTGGGAGAGGGAGAAGCAGGCTTCCCGCGGAGCAGGGAGCCCCATGCGGGGCTCGATCCCAGGACCCTGGGATCATGACCTGAGCCGAAGGCAGACGCTTAACCGACTGAGCCACCCAGGCGCCCCTCAAATGCCTTCTTTAATGGATAAATCTTCAAGAAAAATTATAAACCATGCATGACTTCACATATAAAGCTCAAAATGGAGCAAAGTTTAAAAGCAGTCTCTGTCTCTCCCTTCAGACTATAATTCATGTGGATGCACTGGTACCGTGATGGATCTCTCACTTCAGAGTTGTGATAAAACAAGACTGTTGTGCAATAATAAAGAGCAGAATCTGTGTTGTAAGAGAAGGAGGCCTGGTCACTCTGAATATGCAGACCCTAAAACTTTATTTTTGCTAAATAGACACTGATCTCTCCAGGGGTTGTTCAGGAAATAGTTGAATGCAAGAAAGAGAACCCACACAAGCTAAGGTAAGTAAAACAGGAGGAGCCCGTGTTTGAAAACTACTAGAGGACAGTCATACAGAAGCCATGGAAAGCACACCAAGTTTTTAGAAGGACCTGGAGCCAACAGCAGCTCACTCTCTGCTGAGCTTGAACAAAGGTTCAATATGGCCCTTTCAGCCTCGAATTTAGAGTAATTCCCAGATTTCATTAGAAATAAATGGAATCCGGGGGTCCTAAATCCAAATTTCTGAGAGAGCAAATCTGTTTGGCTCAGGTTGGATGAGAGATCGATCTCTGGCCCAATCAGCTGCAGAACTAGCTGTATAGCAGAAGGAAGCAATGGGGGAAACTTTCTAAGAGAAACTCTCTGAGGAGGCAGAGCTGAGTGGGATAAGCATTTCTCAGAGAAGTTAGTTTGAAACATTAGAATTCCCTAGAAAATCCGTTTTCTGGATGGTAAGTGCTACTGAGATGGGAGATAGAGGGCCTGGATATTTTGATGAAGAATGCTGACTCAGAGGGACTCAATATCTATTCAGCTACGAGCACGGTGGTCCCTTTATGGATAAATGCACAAAGGACATGTCGGTGCCAGTTTGGAAAGGGAAGATAGGCACCCCGTTCTACCCCAGTAGTCTGATTCTCAGAACTTAACATCTTTCACATATTTTCATTTAACGAAACCATGTGTCTATACTGGCCTACAAAAATACAGAAGAACAACTTGCTGCTCTCACATCCTTCAAAATACCACTGGCTTCTTCTGCAGCCCTGACAGCTCAGGCTGCCTCAGATAACCTAGTTAGGGACTCGGGCCTCAGCCACTTCAGTGCATTGTGATGACGTCTGACCTTGTTCTTCTTGCCTGAGATTGCTTAGAGGAATTTCCCGACCATTTGTCTTAGGTGCACAATAGTGTTGTTAGATTCGTATTCATGGGCTTTGAAGATGATAACTAAATCTAGGTACCACATGCCAAGTATAGCCTGACACCAGCTGGTTATAAATCTGTTCTCATCTCTCTGAGGAAGTTCTGTTTATAATTCATGACTTAAAATAATTCCTTGTACACTGTGCATGTGTGTGTATTCATATACAGTTGTATAAAAAAAACCCCACAACACTGTATTTATTTCTCTAATCTAAACTATATTCTTTTAAAAATAAATAAAAATTAACATAAATTTTTATTCCGCAGAGGAAATCTCTGGCTTCCTTTTCTGAGATGTCACTGTGTTGTTTAAACTCAGACCCAGTTCAAGGAAGGATTTGACAGGTGGTATATAGAATAAAATGTGTCATGCTTTTCCCTGCTCTGAGTCCAAGATAACTTGCCTAAGCTTGTTCAAGCAATCTTCTTTTAGCTGAGTTTTCTCCTAGGAGATTTATTGCATCATAGACAAAATATGAAGAAAGCATCACACTGAAATAAAATCTGTTAGATTTTGAGACATAGCAATGAAGCTTTGAAACCTTCTCCAAAGAACATAACCCACAGGGGAGTAAACATTCTTATGTCCCTCACATCAAGATACCAGGAAGCTGTCTTCTTATTTTTCCAGTAAAAAAAAAAAAAAAAAAAAATGGCAATGACTGTTCCAGAGCATCAGGAATGATACAAGCTCTGAGGATAAGGGGGTGCCCAATTATAACAGCAACCCTGCCAGGAGTGGTGGCACATTTATAAGTGGAAATACAGGGACTAAGAATAAGGGCAGCTGTGCCTAGACAAGAGCTAGCCAAGCAGGAAAGACGAACACAAATCGCAGGTCCCTAGCACATTGTAACTGACTTCTTGGTGAGATTGAAATACACAGTATGGATAAAAGAACATTGCAATATCTTGGGGTCCTCATGTAAGAGGTTCAAGAACCGATAACAACATTTTTGGAAAAATAAATTATTTTCAAAATTTATTTTAAAAGCCCAATTTATTAAAATATGACACAATATAAAAGTAAAACAATTTTTAATCAATAGAAAGCTTGGTACAGTTAATGATCTTGCATAGAAGCAGACAAGATATCAGTTTATATTTCATTTTTAGTATTTGAAAATACTAGAAATTTTTTTAAAGTAGGCTCCCTGCCCAACGTGGGGCTTGAACTCACAACCCCAAGATTAAGAGTCACATGCTCTACTGACCGATTCAACCAGGTGCCTTGAAAATACTAGAATTCTTAGGTTAGAATTCAGTAGAATTCTAATAGAAGTAAATATCTTTTTACTATAGGAAAAACTTTAAATTTGGCCAATTCTGAAAGATGGCTTACACTTTCTTATACTAAGTATGCCCTTCCTATACTGTGACCTGGGACAAATAATTTTGCATTTATAGGAGTGAATTTCCGTGTCTATAAAATTAATGGCAGAGGTAAGGTTCTAAGGTTCCCTCTACCTCTAGATTTTAAACATTATTCCACAAGATCTATTTCTCAAATATTAAATGAATTGTTTAAAATTCAATCTAAATGGGATTCCAATAGTTAGTCAGTCAATTCAGTAAAATGACACTAATAAATACAGTGAAACTTTTGATAAATTATGGTAATATATTTAGAATTTCAGAGGTGCATTTTTTTAGGCCCCGTCAGTGGACAAATGATTAGATTTAGTCTATTAAGCTTATATTATTGGACAATATATTTCAACTATTATTTTTATCACTTAACTGATTTTAAAACATCAATTCAGTCTAATTACTATTTTAATTTTGATCATACTGGCTATATTTACACTGATTATAAAATAGATTTTATCTCTAACCATCAGGAGCATCACCATTCCTCTGTCCCGAGTAAGACAGGTGACTTTGAAAATACAGAATAATAACCTCCTCTCAACAAGTATATAGTCTGTAAAAGTTAAAGATGGTTATGCTTATGAAGAGACACATTGCCAAAGATAATCTGTTCCTTTCTCTTTTTTATACTGAGTGCCAGGTTTTCTTTCATTTATCTGTAGAGGTGCAAAGAAGAGTATTTTTTTCAGACATGGCTTATTGATGACAATAATTACCATTAATTAAGTTCTATATTATCAGGATTGTTCTAAATATATCTTTAAGATAAGTGTCTTTTATTTTATAGGAGATTATAATCAAGATATTATAATACAATTAAGAGTTTAATATAATATGTAATAACTAGTATAACAAAGTTAAATAGCAGAATTAGTTTCAAAACATGTTTTGTTGACTCCATAGGCCATCCCATGAGTAACACACCGCGACAACTCCTCCTGAAACTTTTTTTTTTTTCTGGAAAAAATAGGAAGAACATTTATTTGGTCACAAGAGGTTAGTTTAAGATTTAATATATACATATTAATATTTACATATTTAACATTTATTTAATATTTAATTACAAAGTAATCTCAGACAAGTTTCTAAACTGTATTAGTTTTCTTGTTTTCCAGCTCATTTCCTAACATTATGAAGATAATGTTACACTGATACATTTCATATGCTAAATTATTAATATAAGTAGTAATGGATGAAATCCAGACAAAAGTGCCACAATAGGATGAACAGACACCAAGATGGCCCCTGGTTTGGGGACTTTTTGTACGCCATTCATTTGCCTCTTCATCTGCATCATCTCTGATGTTGAGGACGTTCGACTTACTGCAGACAAGTCTACATCAGATTTTATGCTGCTGTGCTACAGTCACTAAAACATCTCTGACAAAAAAAAAAAAATCGGTATTTTCAGGAAATGAAGAAAGGCATGCTCATTTTTGCTTTCAGAATACACTTAAAAGCAAACTGACTATAAATGGGAACCAGAATACATATCATTACAGTTAAACACACAGGCTTTGGAATAAACAGGCACTGTTCAAAACCTAGCTATACCTCTCAATGATGACATGGTGTTTGATAAATTACTTAATCTGCATTTTCCTATGTGTGATTGGAGATACTAAGTCCTGTAACAATTAAATAAGCTAGAATATATAAATCAGCCCAGTGCCTGGTTACCACGTAACAAAGACTTACAAGTGGTAGCTAAAAGTGCTTTTGCCATTCCTATTTTTATTTTAAATTTCCATATAATTAAAATAATATTTGACTGTTTTACTAAGGGGAAGCCTTAGTAACTGAGAAAAATAACCATATTTCAAATTTTATCTAAGCTGCCTTTTACTAAAGACATTTAAAAACTAAAGACCCAACTCTAAAATGGGGAGAGTCCATCCTCTCTCATGGTTCGTCTACCCCTGCGATGTCCCCCGCTTCATTCTTCCCCTCCCGCCACCTTCTTCTTCTTCTTCTTCTTTTTTTTCTTAACATATATTGCATTATTTGTTTCAGAGGTACAGATCTGAGATTCAACAGTCTTGCACAATTCACAGCGCTTACCAGAGCACATACCCTCCCCAGTGTCTATCACCCAGTCCCCCCATCCCTCCCACCCCACCCCCACTCCAACAACACTCAGTTTGTTTCCTGCGATTAAGAATTATGGAGCACTGGGTGTTGTGCACAAACAATGAATCATGGAACACTTCATCTAAAACTAATGTTGTAATGTATGGGGATTAACATAAGAATAAAAAAAAAAGAAGAAGAAAAAAAAAATAAAATAAAATGGGGAGAAAAGACTGATATCATATTCACCAACAACACTCTGCATAATAAAATGTCTATTTCTCTTTTGAAATAAACCTCATAATAAATTTTAACATCCAGCACAGAATCAAATGCCATTGGAAAATGCTTATAATATCTTCCAATATAGTAAGTGAACCAGTAGCATAATAAGACTAATTAATATGGGCGCCTGGGTGGCTCAGTTGGTTAAGCGACTGCTCTCGGCTCAGGTCATGATCCTGGAGTCCCTGGATCGAGTCCCGCATCAGGCTTCCTGCTCGGTAGGGAGTCTGCTTCGTCCTCTGACCCTATCCCCTCTCGGGTGTTCTCTTTCTCTCATTCTCTCTCTCTCAAATAAATAAATAAAATCTTAAAAAAAAAAAAAGACTAATATAAATAGTTACTGTTTTACTTTCTTGGATTGTCTACTTAGTAACTGAATTTATTTACTTAGTTGAGGAAAATGGTTTAAGACAAGAAAACTTACTTGCTTAAAGCAACAAACATTTTTTTTTTTCCTTAGAGTTCTGCTACTTATAAGCATTTCTTATTCTTGAGCTTGTGTGTGGTTGACAATTTAGGATGACTCACTCACACATATAGCTGTAGGCAAGCTGCTTTGTTGAAAGGAGTTCAGATGGAAGAGCTTCAATTGGCTCCATGTGGTTTCTGGTACCCCAATAGACCATCCTAGACTTCCCATTACATGAGCAGTGCCAGGATTCCAAAGGGCATTAAGAAAGAAACCTCCGGTGTGCAATCACTTTTCAACCCTCTCTTCAGGTCATATCTGCTAATGTCCCATTGGATATAGACAAATTGTGAAGCCCAGGTGTGAAGGGTGGAGAATTATACTTTACTGCTTGATGGGAGGAGTGGCAAAGTGATAATGGAGTCATGCATACAGGGATGGGAGGATTTTGTGGTGATTTTTGTTCTTTTCCACACTAACTGACCTTGTTCAAATTACTTAACTGAATTGGATGCATATATTATCAATTTTGAGGTTTTGACATAAGATTGAAAGAGAAATACAGACTTACACAAACTAGTACACAGACTAAAAGACATAGGCAATGGCAAAGTGATTAGGATCTAGGAATAAAGAAATATGAAGTGTATAGTGATTGTTGATAGATACTGTGAAGGAACAAATTATTAAAATATGTGCTTTCTCAGTCACTTTATCTTCATTATTTTACCTTACATGTAACCAAATCCCATGTATGCTAATGTCTTCCTTCACAGTATTTTGCATAGGGCACGTGCTTTTGAATAGAGAATTCTTAGTATATCTAGCACATTGTGGTAAATACCACACTTATTCTACAAAATTAATTATGCATTAAACCATTTTTTCAAATGGCCTTTGTGATATTCCTTGGTACTGTAAATAAAAGAAAAAATATGGTTCCTAAACTCAAGGAGCTCATAGATATGGGAAAAATAGATACAGAAACTAGTAATTGTAATAAAGTCTGACACACTGATTCATCTAAATAGAGAAAATGGTTGGCTATAGGAACTCGGTCCACATTTGTTGAGCTAATGGATGGATTGTGGATGGACAAGGTCATTCATTTCAGAGAAAATGAGTTAACTATTGTGCTCCTATGAAAGCAGGATGGTTAGGGCAATCTGGGGGGAGCATCCAGGGTGACATCAGCTGATTTTTTTTTTTTTTCTTATAATCTCTACACCCAGTGTGGGGCTCAAACTCATGTCCTTGAGATCAAGAGTTGCATGCTCTTTCTACTGAGCCAACCAGGCTGAATTGTTAAGACAGGTCATTTTCAGGGTGATGATTTCATGAAAGAACTTCATTTCCAACAATGATTCTTGCACTTCTAGGAAAAAAACAACAAAATAAATTTATTATAAAGGAAAAAATATAAAGGTGAATATGGGCATGGAATGGGGTGGCATTAATGAAATTAAAATATATATATATATATATATATATATATATATATATAGATGAACAGTTTACCAAGATTAACAAACCTGGGAGGGGGCAGTGGACAACAACAGAGAAATGAATCACAATTCCATAAATAAAGTATAGAAAATAGTCATGGGATCCAGATAAAGGAATGTAACAAGAATGATGATCAAACGATAGTTAATATTCTAATATCTGCAAATGTAGACTTGAGATTTAACTAAAAATTTAGTGAGAACCCATAATTTCTTTAATCTGTAGTTAAAATGTGTTGTCCATTTAAATGGAGTGCATATACTAAGTAAAAATGTATTAGGGTTGAAGGAATGACAATAAGTAGAAGGAGCAGTATTATAAATTCAAAAGGAGAAATGTCTCCACTTGTCATGTTCAGCGGTTGGTCTGATAATTTAATCTAAAAGGGAGCAATGAAATAAGAAATCCAGCGGTTTGTGGGGTACCTGTCTTGATACTTCTGCAATTTGAAAAAAATGTAGAGATGGGTTTAAATACACTGTAAAACATTCTAAAGGTTATGCAGCTCTTGGTTAAGAGGAAATTCAACACATGTATACCTTTCACCAAAACCAAAAAATGTTATTTTAAATCAGTTTAGATATATTTTACATCATTAAAAATTCCCTGATATGAGAACTGATGCTTTTTTTCTTTCCCTACAAAATATTGTACAAGGTAATGAATTTCTGTGATGCATTTAGGTTTGTAGATGTATATGCTCCATAACTTAGAAAAGTACCCTGATATTTGCATTCTGTTTCCTGCTTTAGAGCCACTGACAAAATTGTTTCCTTTGAAGTAATTCTGTTTTATTAGGGTATTAAAAATGTGGTGCAGGCTAATGTGGAGAATTTAGTTTGTCACTTTAAATCAATAGTGATCTACAGAACTATGTGAGGTCAAGCACTGTTCAGGCTATCTTTGCAACAAGTCATAATGCCACATTAAGTACTTACAGGATGTTATTAACCAAAGAAAACCTCATGGGAAAAGAGATTTGTTGAAGACAGCAAAAAGAAAGCTCTGTAGACAAGTATTAAAAAAAAATTATTTCAGAACAGAGAGCTAATGCAGCAGGAGATAGAAAACTGGGATAATAAACAATACAAATGGCATTAGGTATCATTTTAAGGTTCACATTTCTTTAGAAAGACTTTCATTTCTATAAATAAAGAAAAAAACAACTCTTTCACTAGAGAAGTTTGTTAATCTGAATAAGTAAATGCTGTCCTTATGTTCCCTGGCCAGCTATCAGAAACACTTCTATCATTTCAAACTATAAAAAAAGAAAGAGAAAATAAGAACATGAGGGAAGTAATTGTGTGTGTGTGTGTGTGTGTAGCACAAAATGAGATGGGAAAATTCACCATCTATCAAAACTCTTGAGTACAGGTTTTTCCTGCAAAAGTATCCATTTAGATGGGAACTCAGAGGTCAAATGAAGGAATGTAACAATGGATGGCTCTCGGATAAGAGGGTAAAACAACCACAATGAGCCACAGATTCGCATGTGGTCCAGTCACTTTGGCTGTACCTCAGAAGTCAGTATCCTCTACTCTTTTCTCTAGTGGATCTGTGGCTGCCTCTCTTTGCTCCACCAATTCTCCAGCTTTGCTTTGCCACTATATCATAGTCTTAATTCTGCCAAAGAGAGATTTGGGTTAGTTATATACCAACTATATCTATCGGGGTTTTATTTATGAGTAACAGTGTTCACTCTAAATGTTTTAATTATTTTAGGCAACTCACAGAATATACAGGAGGCAGCAGAGAATCAGACATAGAGTAGGGAAGACAAACAGTGCTCAAATTACAAGCACAGGACTAAGCACAGGGCACAACACTTGAGGGGCCACGGCACAGTCTGAAACTGGATGGTGCTCTTACACTGCTATGATTGGAGACAGATCTATCTGCTAGTCCCCACAAAAGAATGTGTTCTCTGCCACACATGTTTCTTTGTGAAATTACCTGAGCATGAGAAGGGTATTCAAATATGGTTACAGACCAAAAATCCACTAGCAAATCCACTGTATTTTCCAAATGGAAGACTCCTGTTGAATGAAGTTTTGGTGTCACACAACTTACAGGTCCTTGGACACCATAAAAACGTACTGATTTTATTGTTGTCATGTTGGCACTATTACTTCATCGTGTTACTAGAGACAAAGGTAGCAGAGTCACATGACATACATACACAAAAGAAGTATGCAGACTTTCATCTGTGACAGTTTCTCTGGGAAAAAAAATATAATAGCCATGGGTGGCTAGAGCTTCTTGGATTTAGCTCCAATACAATGTGCTTAATAATTTCTCATTTTATACCACAGTTGTGAAACAATAGGCATCATTATTTCTTTAAATAGATTCAATTATGTTCCAGAAGATATATATAGGAAATTATGAAAAATTCATGCAATGCAATGAATAGAAAGAAAGAAAAAAGATGAAAATGTAAGTTGTGAAAATAAAATAACCTAAAAGTGAGATTAAAGTAGAAAACAATTGTCTTGATATCTTGTTATACATGTTATATGTATATTCTCAAAATTATATTCTGAACATACTAGAACACAATGCAAAAAAGGAAGCCTGGCAAATTACTTTATCTGTAATATTCATAAACCAAAACAAAATAATACAATACAGATTACTCAATATAAGTACAACAGTTACTTTTAAAGCCTAAGAGGAATAGTTAAAGGAGTGATGCCTGGGTGGCTCGATCAGTTAAGCATCTGTCTTCAGCTCCGGTCATGGTCCCAGCGTCCTGAGATCAAGTCCCACATCAGGCTCCTTGCTCAGTGGGGAGTCTGCTTCTCCCTCTGTCTGCTGCTCCCCCTGCTTGTGCTCCTTCTCTCTTTCTCTCTCTCTCTGACAGATAAATAGATAAAATCTTTAAAAAATGAAATAAAGGATATGTCATAAAAGAATTACTGTAAAATAAGCAATAATGGCAATTAAACATATATAATGAGTGTAAGGGTTTCCTACAAGCAAACCTTGTACTATCTCTTATGGTTAGTTTTAGGATACATCAAAGCACAATTCTACTTAAAAGTATACTGGGGTCAATGCACACAGCTGATATTTTGCAGTTATCTGATGATCTTCCCTAATCTAAGGAGAGACTTTAAATATTGCATAGCTACAATGTTCCTCTTGAAGAATGTATGGCCACTTATCATAATCTCCAGGGGACACAGTGTGGTTCTGAAAACACATATTCAATACTTAGATTGTTGCAAAAATAAACTATAAAAAGTAAAGACTGATGGATCTTCTCTAGTGTAGGCCTTTATAGATTAGAGAATGAGTAAGAATTATAGAGAATCCAAGAAAAACTCCTATAGAAGAAGTGCTGGACTGCATACCCTCACATCAAAGTCTGTAACTATGATTCTCTCAACTATTTGGCTGATTTTGAATTACTCTCATTGACAGTTATGTAGGGCACATGTTTCCTATGTTGTTAAATGCTCTATCAAACTGAGCTTGATATAGGTTTGCCAACCTAAGTAAGGTAAGAAATCTGAAAGTGATTTTCACACATAACACACTGCAATATAAAAAGTTATTACTACCCATACTCTATTTCTAACCCTTACTTTATCTAATTTGATGTGAAGAGTTAATGCTTCCTATCATACTTCTGGCTGATGAGTAAAGATAGTAGTTGTTTTATTCCATTTATTATATGGGTCTGGTCAATTTTAATTTTTTAAAATGCAATACTGTGTTCTCTGACTTAAAGGATTAAAGGGCTTTTAAATTATACCTAACAGTGAGCATAAAAATCATGAGGACTGTAAGAATTTTCATCTGGGGTCAAGGGAAGAAGTCCACTGGAAAAAATATTAAGGGGCAGCTGGTATTAAAACTAGTTTTATTTTTACTGCATCCTACTGCATTGTTCATGTATCAGGTGTGTGTGTGTGTGTGTGTAAATAAAGAAATTTTTTTAAAATCCTGGAATTGGAGAATTATCAACATCAAGGTCATTTAAATGTTGAAATTATTTCCCCATGCAATGGTGAAGATATCTGAGTTTCATTCATTTAAAAAAAAAATAGCAAATCACTAAGGAAATGAATCCTGACAGAGGCTTTATATCATGACCTGATAAACACTTAGCATCTATAATACTTATGAATAAGAAAGAAAGGAGGCTGCATTCATGTTTGTTTATCACATTACAGTGTAATAACAGTTTGCTCTCATGAAATCCTGGACATCTGCATTTGTTTCAGAATATCATCCCTGCAATACACAGATAAGGGTACTTCTATTTTTTTAAAACATCAAAAAGCGATTGGTGTTACACCTGAGGTCAGGGAAGGTTTTTAAAAGATTACATTGAGAATGACTGGATAATAAGTAAAATATGAAAACATGTTTGCCTATAATACATGCTCCTACACAGCTCTCTCACAGGACATCACACCTAAATCTAACAAATCATTCATAAATATCTACCTCAGCCAAACAGGGCACAATTTATGAACAAATGAATTCTGTTTTTTTGTTCTGTGTCTACATTACTAATTCTCTTTTATGACTTCCGGTGCATATTGCTCCAATGAAACAAGCTCACGAACAAAGCTTGTTATAAAAGTGGACTTTAGGGTGCGTTAAAAAATGATTGTGTATAGGCAACAGCACATTTATACAGGTTTTCTTTGGAACAGATGCCAGGTGGCAAGGAATAAAGCACTTTATTGAGTTCTGTAACCAAGACAGATTATGTGTGCTCTACAAATGCGGTATTATATATAGGACACTTCATTGCCAGTATTGTGTTGAAAACAATTAAAAGCTGCTTGACTAGCCATATTCTTTTTTGGAATTTCTATTATTTATATAGTAAAGAGAGTTGGGGCGCCTGGGTGGCTCAGTCGTTAAGCGTCTGCCTTCAGATCAGGTCATGATCCCAGGGTCCTGGGATCGAGCCCCGCATCGGGCTCCCTGCTCAGCGGGAAGCCTGCTTCTCCCTCTCCCACTCCCCCTGCTTGTGTTCCCTCTCTCGCTGTCTCTCTCTCTGTCAAATAAATAAATAAAATCTTAAAAAAAAAAAGAAAGAAATTATATAGTAAAGAGAGTCTGTATCAGAGGTTCTGTGGCAAAATAGTAAGCATTACTAGAACCAAAAGCAGATTTATTTTATTGAATGCAAAAAAAAAAAAACCAAAAAACCAAAAAAATAAAAAAACAAAACAAACAAAAATAACAAAAAAACAAAAGGAACACTGCCTGTCAGATAAAATATTTGTATAATACAGTCAGAGGTGAATGACTCTTAAAGGTGAAACCTAGTTTTTTGTAATGATGATCAAGTGTAATGCACTCTATGCTTTTGAAGATTATGTACTTGCTGGTTTGCAACCATGTCAGGAGCTTTCCTGGTGTAATCTGAAACTGGCCCCTGTACTCAGAGGGCAAAGAGAGAACAAAGAAAGAGGCCGGCCAGTCCAGGTTAGTAAATGGCAATTTTAATAATAGCAAAAGGAGAGGGAGCGGAGCAAGATGGTGGAGGAGTAGGAGAAATGGATTTTGTCTCCTCTCAGGAATTCAGCTGGATAGGGATCAAACCATTCTGAACACCTACAAACTCAACAGGAGATCGAAGAAAGGAATAGCAACAACTCTCTGAACAGAAAAGCGACCACTTTCTGGAAGGTAGGACGTGCGGAGAAGTGAATCCGAGGCAATATTCGGGAGGATAGACGGCGGAGGAGGGGCCTCCGTCGGCCGCTTCTGGCAAGTGATAGAACCACGGAGCACAAAATCGGAACTTTTAAAAGTCTGCTTCGCCGAGGGACGTCACTCTGGTGGCTAAGCGGGGGGTGGAACCCTCCGAGACAGTGTGGTCTCAGGACCCCCAGGGTCACAGAAAGACCGGGGGTGCCTGAGTGTGGCAGAGCTCCCAGGTAACAGAGCAGGGAAGCCGGCTGCAGAGGCGGAGCCCAGGCGCGGGCTCTCAGCTCGGGGTTGCCATAAACTGTGATCCGCCGCACAGTCGGGCCACTGCTCCTCCAGCAGGGACCCAACAAGCAGCAGATCCGGGGAGACTCGCCTTCCTCCCCCAGGAGGAACCACGTGGGAGCGCACTGGGATCTGCTGGGTTTGGAGACTCCACCCGGGGTCGGGTGCCAGAGATAGAGGCGCGCGGTCGCAGGCCGGGTGAGCATGGAGTGCGGCCGGAGACCGGGGAGACGGGAGTGACTGACGGCTTTTCTCTGGGGGCTCACTGAGGAGCGGGGCCCTGAGTTCTCGGCTCCTCCGGAGCGGAGATTGGGAGGCCGCCATTTTTACTCTCCGCCTCCAAAGCTGTACGGAAAGCTCACAGGGAACAAAAGCCCCGGAGAGCAAACCCGAGCAGATTACTTAGCCGGGAGGGGGCAAGGGTGGGGGAATTCCGCCTCTGGCGGAGACATTTGGAAACCACGGCAACAGGCCCCTCCCCAGAAGATCAGCGAGAACAGCCAGCCAAGACCAAGGTTACCAATCAATGAGAACGGCAGAACTCCAGCGCTAGGGGACTACACGTAGAATTCATGGCTTTTTTACGATGATTCTTTAGTCTTTTAAAGTTAATTTTTTTTTAACTGTCTTTTTGTCTTATTACTTCTTTCTGAATTTTTCTTTTTCCCTTTTTCAACCAACATCTTATAAATCCCTTTAAAAAAAAAATATTTTTCATTTTTAGAGTCATATTCTGTCCCTTCATAGTAGTTACCCATATTTTTGGCTTATATATATAAGTTGTTCTCTCTTTAAAATCTTGAGATAGTTTCTTCTAACAGATTAAAATATACCCTAAATCTCTAGTATATGGTGCTTTCTATTCCCCTGCCTGATCACATCCTCTCCCCTTTTTTTTTCTTTCTTTTTTCTTTTTCTTTTTTTAAATCCTCTTCTTTCTTTTTTCAAACAACTTCTTATCAATTCCTTTTATAACATTTTTTATAATTTCCATTTTTACAGTCATATTCCATCCCTTCATCATATCAACCCTTATTTTTGTACATATATAAGTTTTTCTTTCTTTAAAATTTTGGGAGGCACTTTCTTCTGAAAGACCAAAATACACCCCAAATCTAGTGTGTGGCACTGATCTATATACCATATAGATCATATTTGATCACATTCTCGATTTCCTTTTGTTGTTGTTGTTTTGTTTTGTTTGTTTTTGTTTTTATCTTTCTTTTTTTTTTTTCCTTTTTCTTTTTTCTCTCTTTCCCTTTCTTATCCCACTGCTTCAGGTCTTTTCTGATTTGTTTAGAGTATATTTTCTGGGGATGTGGTTACTCTGCTAGCATTCTGTTCTCTCATTAATCTATTCTCTGCACAAAATGACAAGACGGAAAAAATCACCTCAACAAAAAGAACAAGAGGTAGTACCGACTGCCAGGGACCTACTCAATATGGACATTAGTACGATGTCAGATCTAGAGTTCAGAATCATCACTTTAAAGATACTAGCTGGGCTTGAAAAAAGCATGGAAGTTATTAGAGAAACCCTTTCTGGAGAAGTAAAAGAGCTAAAATCCAACCAAGTAGAAATCAGAAAGGCTATTAATGAGGTGCAATAAAAAATGGGGGCACTAAGTGCTAGAATAAATGAGGCAGAAGAGAGAATCAGTAATATAGAAGATGAAATGATGGAAAATAAAGAAGCTGAGAAAAAGAGAGATAAACAACTACTGGATCACGAGGGCAGAATTCGAGAGATAAGCGATACCATAAGACGAAACAACATTAGAATAATTGGGATCCCAGAAGAAGAAAAAAGAGAGAGAGGGCCAGAAGGTATAATGGAGCAAATTATAGCAGAGAACTTCCCTAATTTGGGGAAAGAAACAGGCATGAAAATCCAGGAAGCACAGAGAACCCCTCTCAAAATCAATAAAAATAGGTCAACTCCCCGACATCTAATAGTAAAACTTACGAGTCTCATAGACAAAGAGAAAATCCTGAAAGCAGCTCGGGAGAAGAGATATGTAACCTACAAGGGTAGAAACATTAGATTGGCAACAGACCTATCCACAGAGACCTGGCAGGCCAGAAAGGACTGGCAGGATATATTCAGAGCACTAAATGAGAAAAATATGCAGCCAAGAATACTCTATCCAGCTAGGCTGTCATTGAAAATTGAAGGAGAGATAAAAAGCTGCCAGGACAAACAAAAACTAAAGGAATTTGCAAACACAAAACCAGCCCTACAGGAAATCTTGAAAGGGGTCCTCTAAGCAAAGAGAGACCCTAAAAGCAACATAGACCAGAAAGGAACACAGACAATATATGGTAACAGTCACCTTATAGGCAATACAATGGCACTAAATTCCTATCTTTCAATAGTTACGCTGAATGTAAATGGGCTAAATGCCCCAATCAAAAGACACAGGCTATCAGATTGGATTAAAAAACAAGACCCATCGATATGCTGTCTGCAAGAGACTCACTTTAGACGCAAAGACACCCCCAGATTGAAAGGGAGGGGGTGGAAAACAATTTACCATGCTAATGGACACCAAAAGAAAGCTAGGGTGGCAATCCTTATATCAGACAAAGTAGATTTTAAACCAAAGACTGTAATAAGAGATGAGGAAGGATACTATATCACACTTAAAGGATCTATCCAACAAGAAGATCTAACAATTGTAAATATCTATGCCCCTAACATGGGAGCAGCCAATTATATAAGGCAATTAATAAGAAAAGCAAAGAAACACATCGACAACAATACAATAATAGTGGGGGACTTTAACACCTCCCTCACTGAAATGGACAGATCGTCTAAGCAAAAGATCAACAAGGAAATAAAGACTTTAAAGGACACACTGGACCCAATGGACTTCACAGACATATTCAGAACATTCCACCCCAAAGCAACGGAATACACATTCTTCTCTAGTGCCCATGGAACATTCTCCAGAATAGATCACATCCTAGGTCATAAATCAGGTCTCAACAGGTACCAAAAAATTGGGATCATTCCCTGCCTATTTTCAGACCACAAGGCTTTGAAACTAGAACTCAATCACAAGAGGAAAGTCGGAAAGAACTCAAATACATGGAGGCTAAGGAGCATCCTACTGAAGAATGAATGGGTCAACCAGGAAATTAAAGAAGAATTAAAAAACTACATGGAAACCAATGAAAATGAAAACACAACTATTCAAAATCTTTGGGATGCAGCAAAGGCAGTCCTAAGAGGAAGGTATATAGCAATACAAGCCTTTCTCAAGAAACAAGAAAGGTCTCAAGTAAACAACCTAACCCTACACCTAAAGGAGCTGGAGAAAGAACAGCAAATAAAGCCTAAACCCAGCAGGAGAAGAGAAATCATAAAGATCAGAGCAGAAATCAATGAAATAGAAACTAAAAGAACAGTAGAACAGATCAACGAAACTAGGAGCTGGTTCTTTGAAAGAATTAACAAAATTGATAAACCCCTGGCCAGACTTATCAAAAAGAGAAGAGAAATGACCCAAATCAACAAAATCATGAATGAAAGAGGAGAGATCACAACCAACACCAAAGAAATACAAACAATTATAAGAACATAGTATGAGCAACTCTATGCCAGCAAATTAGATAACCTGGAAGAGATGGACGCATTCCTAGAGATGTATCAACTACCAAAACTGAACCAGGATGAAATAGAAAACCTGAACAGACCTATAACCACTAAGGAAATTGAAGCAGTCATCAAAAATCTCCCAAAAAACAAAAGCCCAGGGCCAGATGGCTTCCCAGGGGAATTCTACCAAACATTTCAAGAAGAATTAATACCTATTCTTCTGAAACTGTTCCAAAAAAATAGAAACGGAAGGAAAACTTCCAAACTCATTTTATGAGGCCACCATTACCTTGATCCCAAAAGCAGACAAAGACCCCATCAAAAAGGAGAATTACAGACCAATATCCCTGATGAACATGGATGCAAAAATTCTCACCAAAATACTAGCCAATAGGATCCAACAGTATATTAAAAGGATTATTCACCATGACCAAGTGGGATTTATCCCTGGGCTGCAAGGTTGGTTCAACATCCGCAAATCAATCAATGTGATACAGTACATTAACAAAAGAAAGAACAAGAATCATATGATCCTCTCAATAGATGCAGAAAAAGCTTTTGACAAAGTACAGCATCCCTTCTTAATCAAAACTCTTCAGAGTATAGGGATAGAGGGTACATACCTCAATATCATAAAAGCCATCTATAAAAAACCTACAGCAAATATTATTCTCAATGGGGAAAAACTGAGAGCTTTCCCCCTAAGGTCAGGAACGCCGCAGGGATGTCCACTATCACCACGGCTATTCAACATAGTATTGGAAGTCCTAGCCATAGCAATCAGACAACAAAAAGAAATCAAAGGCATCCAAATTGGTAAAGAAGAAGTCAAACTCTCACTCTTTGCAGATGATATGATACTTTATGTGGAAAACCCAAAAGACTCCACCCCAAAACTGGTAGAACTCATACAGGAATTCAGTAAAGTGGCAGGATATAAAATCAATGCACAGAAGTCAGTGGCTTTCCTCTACACCAACAACAAGACAGAAGAAAGAGAAATTAAGGAGTCCATCCCATTTACAATTGCACCCAAAACCATAAGATACCTAGGAATAAATCTAACCAAAGAGACAAAGGATCTATACTCAGAAAACTATAAAATACTCATGAAAGAAATTGAGGAAGACACAAAGAAATGGAAAACCGTTCCATGCTCATGGATTGGAAGAAAAAATATTGTGACGATGTCAATGCTACCTAGAGCAATCTACACATTCAATGCAATCCCCATCAAAATACCATCCACTTTTTTCAAAGAAATGGAACAAATAATCCTAAAATTTGTATGGAACCAGAAAAGACCCCGCATAGCCAGAGGAATATTGAAAAAGAAAAGCAAATCTGGCGGTATCACAATTCCGGACTTCCAGCTCTATTACAAAGCTGTCATCATCAAGACGGCATGGTACTGGCACAAAAACAGACACATAGATCAGTGGAACAGAATAGAGAGCCCAGAAATGGACCCTCAACTCTATGGTCAACTCATCTTTGACAAAGCAGGAAGGAATGTCCAATGGAACAAAGACAGTCTCTTCAACAAATGGTGTTGGGAAAATTGGGTAGCCACATGCAGAAGATTGAAACTGGACCATTTCCTTACACCACACACAAAAATAGACTCCAAATGGTTGAAAGACCTCAATGTGAGACAGGAGTCCATCCAAATCCTAAAGGAGAACACAGGCAGCAACCTCTTTGACCTCAGCCGAAGCAACTTCTTCCTAGAAAAATCGCCAAAGGCAAGGGAAGCAACGGCAAAAATGAACTATTGGGACTTCATCAAGATAAAAAGCTTTTGCAAAACAAAGGAAACAGTCAACAAAACCAAAAGACAACCGACAGAATGGGAGAAGATATTTGCAAATGACATATCAGATAAAGGGCTAATATCCAAAATCTATAAAGAACTCATCAAACTCAACACCCAAAGAACAAAGAATCCAATCAAGAAATGGGCAGAAGACATGAACAGACATTTTTCCAAAGAAGACATCCAAATGTCCAACAGACACATGAAAAAGTGCTCAATATCGCTCAGCATCAGGGAAATCCAAATCAAAACCTCAATGAGATACCACCTCCCACCAGTCAGAATGGCTAAAATTAACAAGTCAGGAAATGACAGATGTTGGCGGGGATGCGGAGAAAGGGGAACCCTCCTACACTGTTGGTGAGAATGCAAGCTGGTGCAGCCACTCTGGAAAACTGTATGGAGGTTCCTCAAAAATTTGAAAATAGAGCTACCATATGATCCAGCAATTGCACTACTGGGTATTTACCCCAAAGATACAAAAGTAGGGATCCGAAGGGGTACGTGCACCCCGATGTTTATAGCAGCAATATCCACAATAGCCAAACTGTGGAAAGAGCCAAGATGTCCTTCGACAGTTGAATGGATAAAGAAGAGGTGGTATATATATACAATGGAGTATTATGCAGCCATCAAAAGGAATGAGATCTTGCCATTTGCAACGACGTGGATGGAACTGGAGTGTATTATGTTGAGTGAAATAAGTCAAACAGAGAAAGACATGTATCATATGATCTCACTGATATGAGGAATTCTTAATTACAGGAATCAAACTGAGGGTTGTTGGAGTGGGGGGTAGGGTGGGAGGGATGGGGTGACTGGGTGATAGACACTGGGGAGGGTATGTGCTCTGGTAAGCACTGTGAATTGTGCAAGACTGTTGAATCTCAGATCTGTACCTCTGAAACAAATAATGCAATATATGTTAAAAAAAAAAATGAAGAAGAAGAAGGTAGCGGGAGGGGAAGAATGAAGCGGGGGAATTCGGAGGGGTAGACAAACCATGAGAGACGATGGACTCTGAAAAACAAACAGGGTTCTAGAGGGGAGGGGGGTGGGAGGATGGGTTAGCCTGGTTGTGGGTATTGAGGAGGGCACATTCTGCATGGAGCACTGGGTGTTGTGCACAAACAATGAATCATGGAACAGTTCATCTAAAACTAATGATGTAATGTATGGGTTTAACATAAGAATAAAAAAAAAAAATAGCAAAGGAACTTACATACTATGCTTGTCTTGGGTGGTAGAAAAATGAATGGATCCCTGCAGCTGCCCTCCCAATCTTAAAAGTTTATACAGGCCCGACCTGGGCTCAGGCACATATACCATGAAGGTATTTTCTTTTTTTTTTTTTTTTTAATTTAACTTAATTTTATTATGTTAATCACCATACATTACATCATTAGTTTTTGATGTAGTGTTCCATGATTCATTGTTTGCATATAACACCCAGTGCTCAATTCAGTACGTGCCCTCCTTAAAACCCATCACCAGGGTGACCCATCTTTCCACCCCCCTCCCCTCTAGAACCCTCAGTTTGTATCTCAAAGTCCACAGTCTCTCATGGTCCGTCTCCTTCTCTGATTCCCCCCCCCTTCATTTTTCCCTTCCTTCTTCTAAGGTCCTCCATGCTATTCCTTATATTCCATAAATAAGTGAAACCATATGATAATTGACTTTCTCTGGTTGACTTATTTCACTTAGCATAATCTCCTCCAGTCCCATCCATGTTGATGTAAAAGTTGGTTGTTCATCCTTTCTGATGGCTGAGTAATATTCCATTGTGTATATGGACCATATCTTCTTTATCCATTCATCTGTTGAAGGGCATCTTGGCTCTTTCCACAGTTTGGCTACTGTGGACATTGCTGCTATGAACATTGGGGTGCGTATGGCCCTTCTTTTCACTACATCTGTGTCTTTGGGGTAAATACCCAGTATTACAATTGCTGGGACCTAGGGTAGCTATATTTTTAATTTTTTGAGGCACCTCCACATTGTTTTCCAAAGTGGCTGTACCAACTTGCATTCCCACCAATAGTGTAAGAGGGTTCCCCTTTCTCCACAACCTCTCCAACATTTGTTGTTTCTTGTCTTGTCAATTTTTGCCATTCTAACTGGTGTAAGGTGGTATCTCAATGTGGTTTTGATTTGAATTTCCCTGATGGCTAATGATGATGAACATTTTTTAATGGGTCTGTTAGCTACTGTCTTCTTTGGAGAAGTGTCTGTTCATGTTTTCTGCCCATTTTTTGACTTGATTATTTGTCTTTTGGGTGTTGAGTTTGAGGCATTCTTTATAGATCTTGGATATCAGCCCTTTGTTTGTAGTGTCATTTGCAAATATCTTCTCCCATTCTGTGGATTGCGTTCTTCGTTTTATTGACTGTTTCCTTTGCTGTGAATAAGCTTTTTATCTTGATGAAGTCCCAAAAGTTCATTTTTGCTTTTGTTTCACTTGCCTTTGGAGATGTATCTTGAAAGAAGTTGCTGTGGCCAATGTTGAAGAGCTTATTGCCTATGTTCTCCTCTAGGATTTTGATGGATTAAGCAGTGATTACCAAGACAGCATGGTACTAGCACAAAAACAGACATATAGACCAATGGAACAGAATAGAGAGCCCAGATATGGACCCTCAACTCTATGGTCAACTAATCTTCAACAAAGCAGGAAAAAATATGCAATGGAAAAAAAGACACTCTTCAACAAATGGTGCTGGGAAAATTGGACAGCTACATGCAGAAGAATGAAACTCAACCATTCTCTAACACCATACACAAAGATAAACTCAAAATGTATGAAAAACCTCAATGTGAGACCATGCAGGTATCTTCAACGCCACATCAGTATCTTGAGACTATGTCTTTGCAGAGGAGCAGCCTCTGGGAACAGGAAAGGTCAGCAGAACTCACATTCTAAGGGCAGGAGAAGGGCAAGGAGCCTCTGGGTGCCCAGGTCTAGCTCAAGAATAAATTGACAGTCACATCTTTTTGGTGTTGTTCCCCAACAGTACTGTTACATGTTACAAAAAAAAATATAGTATGTAGGAAATCCTGGTCCTTCTAATGGTCCAAATGACATGGCATTTACAAATGATTTGGAAACAGAAGCAGAGCAAGTACCTCTTTTCATAATTACCCTTTCAAAAGGCTGAAATTGGCCATCATGTCCCCTTCGAGTTTATTCCTCATTGCTAGCTATACCAACTTTCCTTAAGAACGTGTCATCTTACATTGTAATTGTAGTGCCGTGCAGTTTTGGCAATGTTCCTAGAGTAGAGCTTGATAGGTGTATTATAGAATTCTGGGCCTTTTCTATCTTCTGGATCTGTATGGTTATTAAGATTATATTAGTAGACATTAATTCTCTCAATATGGGAAACTAAATATTCTGAAAAACCTTTTCAATTATAAAGAAAGGAAATCAAAAGAAAAGAAAACCTACCACCTGAAAACACTAAATATGATATTTTGGAAAGCATTTGAAAATGTATATGTGGGTTTGTAGGTCAATGGATGAAGTCCATGGGCCCACAATTAAGTAGAAGCAGGATTGCACAATGGAAAGCTGTTGTGAAATTATGAATGCCCTAAGGCACTGGTCAGTCTTTGTAACCTTTGGTCTTAGGTAGTGATGGCTGTAAAGTGGGTATGGTAAGAGAAATAAGGTGTTCTTTTTCTTTTCTTTTCTTTTTTACTCCAATGTCCTTGGAAAACCAAACACTGATACTCCTACACTTGCATCTCAGACACTACAGACTCTGTATTTACACATGATACTTCAAAACTGACCATTATTCTAGGAATTGGAGTACCACTTGCCTTAGTGCTGAAAAATCGCAGATAGGTGCTTAATCAATCATGAATTAATTCCACAAATACGGAGGGTGTGTTTATTTTATAAAACAATGGCATTTGAATGGATGAAAGACATAACTTTTTGATATAGGCCCAGAGGAGAGAAGGCTGCCAGGCAGGGCCACACAAAGGATTAATCTGGGGACAAGATAATGTCAAGTTGCAGCTGTAGGCGGCATTTATGTATAACAAGTGGGATGGAGTTAAGTAGGTTTTGTGGGCTTCCTGTGGATTATCTGATTTGAATCATTTCTGGAAGAGGGGGATAGTGACTGCCTCTAGTTTCCTGGTACCTGGGTTGGGGCACTTAAGGCTGCTGCATACTGGCCTGGAGAGTGAGAACCCCAGGACTGTGATGGAAGTATCTGGAACGTGAATTTAATTGGCTGCTCAAGAAGGGGAATTGACCAGCCTTCAGTCAGGGGCTCAATACTAGGTAAAAATAGCATTCTTTTAAAAAGTCTATTATAGTGCTTACCATATTCTAAACACTTGCAGATGCAAAGGGGGAAAATTTAGAAAACATTATGATGAAATATGAAATAATGATTATAATTATTTTTAGTCTTACAACTGAATTTACAGAAGAGGAATGCTAAAATGTTAAAAACTTTGTCAAAACTCTATTATATGATGACATGGTATTCTTATTTCCATTTATTTAAGAGCAGTGGAAACCACAGGGCCCAATCATAAACCTTCAAAGTGGGACATTTTGCAATCACACAGCTAAACTTGCACTTTTGTGTGCCTGTCATTAATTCTCCCTCTTACTTTACTTCTCATTATTTCTCATGATTCATTCTGCCACATTCGTTTCTATTCTAAGTTTACCTTTATCAGCTTTGCCTACTGTTCATTATCACAGAACTGATCTTTAAACTCTATAATCCCAGGTCTATAGAGAAGTTCTGAAGAGATCCCTATGGGCACCCAGTAAAATTTTTAGCATACAGTGCTAAATCATGACAGTGGTTTATAATACGAATTCTTTCATATTATTTTATTAACACCAAAAATTAGTAGCCACAATTTAATTATTGGTTGCATAATAAATAATTTTTCAGCATAACTTTTCAGCATTCAGACAATTCTTTATTTAGTGCATGAATGTGAGATTTCAAACTAAAATGCTATTTTCTTTCCAGAATAGAATAATGAGAAATACATCAGTGTATAGGGAAGTTTAGAAAGACCAGTTTTTCCATTTTTGTTTGTTGATCTATTTTTTTGCTTTGCTTTATAAATCTGCTTTCATTGGTGTAATCTGCTTTGTAATGTAATAAGTTTTCTAGGAAGGTTGAATTTGCTAGTCTAAAAATACATATAGTTCTGATGGAAAAGATAAATAAACAAGAAAAACAAATATACTATAAAGCCTGTAAAGAGATACAATTCTAAAACAGGTAGCAATTTCAAGCTGTGTTGAACAGCATGATAATTTGTTTCTGCTTGGTAATAAACACAAAATCTGAGGTGGATATTAAACATTGGTACCAAATGTGATATTAAGGCTTGGAGTGAAATCTGCCTGATTTGTCCAAGTGACTGATGGACATCTAATATTGCTAGATTTTCTGGAACACACCAAACTCTCAGCTTCAGAGAAAGATAGCATTACCTCGTGATGTTGATCCTTTAACAACTGTGTCTTTATGTCTTTTTTTTTAAGATTTTATTTATTTATTTGACAGAGAGAGAGACACAGTGAGAGACGGAACACAAGCAGGGGGAGTGGGAGAGGGAGAAGCAGGCTTCCCGCTGAACAGGGAGCCCGATGCGGGGCTCGATCCCAGCACCCTGGGATCATGATCCGAGCCAAAGGCAGACGCTTAACGACTGAGCCACCTAGGAATCCCTGTGTCTTAATGTCTTTTAATGCATTGCTCTTTGCCTGGACATATCTCTCTCAATTCTTTTTTTTTTTTTTTTTTTTTTAAGATTTTATTTATTTATTTGACAGAGAGAGAGAGAAAATGAGCACACAAGAGGGGGGAGCAGCAGGCAGAGGGAGAGGGAAAAGCAGGCTCTCCGCTGAGCAGGGCACCCAATGTGGGGCTTGGTCCCAGGACCCTGGGATCATGACCTGAGCCAAAGGCAGATGCTTAACCAACTGAGCCACCCAGGTGCCCCATCTCTCTCAATTCTATTCAGCTTATACAAACTTCTCTTTCTAGGGAGTACCAAGCTACCTCAATCCTTACCACAGCCCTATTGATGTCTTTGAGCTTAAAGAATTCTCTTCAAAGATAATTGACTTCATGAAATTTGGCCTTGATTTTCACTAGTCTCTACTGCAGTCAAATTTCCCGGTCCCTTCTTTTGTCCCGGTGTATACATTCTTACTCTTATATGTTATTGTATGGTATTAAAATATATCACACATAATTTGAGAGGGTGGTCATGGTCAGAAATGATGCATGATATGATAGAAAGAAAATGATTTAAACAAGCAGTCAAGAGGCCACTTGCATTTGAAATTCCTTTGAGGGTATTAAGTAATCCCATCAAGATATGAGAAGAAACTCACTTTCTCCACCTGTGATATAGAGTGTTCAATGAGCATCGTACCTTTAATTGCTGATCTAGTTTCAAGGACACACCTATAATCTCTTCCTAAAAAGAAAATTGAATTCAGTGCTAAAAGGAAATGATCTATCAAGCTATGAAAAGACATGGAGGAAACTTAAAGACAGTCTATTAAGTGAAATAAGCCAATCTGAAAAGGCTACATGCTGTTTGATTCCAACTGTATGACATTCTGGATAATGAGGGAGGTTGTGCATTTTTGGAGGTTACATTCCTCTCAATTTTGCTGTAAGTCTAAAACTGCTTTAGAAAAATAAAGCCTTTAAAAAAAGAGAGAGAGAGAATTGGAGACATGTTTTTTTTTTTTTTTTCTTCAGAGAAACTTTACTATTCCACCCTCTTTTCATCCTTCTCAATCATTCTTGTGTGGACTGGTTGCAATCTTTTGGCCTAGGATCCAGTTTTTTCACTCTTCCTAGCCCTTTTGGGTTAGACATATCCTCTGAACCATCTCTTTGGTCCCTGTTTTTGCCCATATCCAGGAGGCTTGAAAAGAGAATAGAAGTGGTGGCAAACACCCTCCACCATTGTCATGCACCAAAATAACGTTCTCAGACACCAGTCTGAGGGGTCGTGCAGGGCTGCCTCTATACGGGAGAGTAGCAGCAGCTGAGTTCTGCACATAGCTTTTATTTTGTTTTTTTTATCAGCAAAGCAAGGACAGATTTATCAAAACATGGGGAAGGAATACCAAGAGATGGCCATTATCTTGAAGCCGGAAAGCAGGCCTGCACCCTGCCCAACTCACAGACACACAGGGAGGCAGTCATGGGATAAAGGAGGATCAGGATGTCTGTGCCAGCAATTGCAGGAGGCAGGAATGGCAGTTGAGGGTTACTTTCTTTCATAGCTCCTTATCTATGCCCTGCCTCAGGAGACGATGGGATCCTGTTCCTACAAGGACATTGCGTTCAACAGTCCAAGAACAGGAACGCTGCTGACGTTTAGGTTGCTTCTACAATCACTCCTTAGGGTTTACAATACATTTCCTAACAATAACTCCACACACCACTTACAACATCAGCTACAACTCCATCACCAAGCCATACATTTCTGCCAAGACCTCGGGTGCTCTTAGGCTGGATATAAAGAGAACCTTGAGAGCAGTGACAAGAATGCAGTGGATCCTAGGAAAGGTCTTGATACTGATACATTAATATTGGATGAAAACGGTGTATTGAAAGAGAATAGACATTCTAAAAGTAAAATTATTAAACCATTTTCAGAAAACAGCCTTTGTTTATGGGACAGAAATAAAAAAAAACAAAATCAAAACCAAAACTCTCCAAAAAGTATAATGGCAGGTGCCTGAGTGGCTCAGTGGGTGAAGTGTCTGCCTTCAGCTCAGGTCATGATCCCAGGGTCCTGGGATCAAGCCCCATGTCAGGCTCTCTGCTCAGCGGGAACCTACTTCTCCCTCTCCCTCTGCCTGCTGCTCTGCCTGCTTGTGCTCACTCTCTCTCTGTCAAATAAATAAATAAAATCTTAAAAAAAAAACAAACAAACTATAATGGCTAAGAGCATAGATTCTTAACAAAAGTGCCTGGTCTTCAGTCTAGGTTCTGATTATTGGTGGTGAAATTAAAATAAATAATGGAACCTCTTTGTTCTTCCACTCCCCATACTAGTAAAATTGTGGATATGTTTATTAAATAAATATTTTTTTTAACCCTTACTGTATACTAGTCACTGTTCTAGAACTTAGAATATATTTGTGAACAAAACAACAGAAACACTTGCTGTCATTGAGTTTTCGTGTTAGTATGGATAATGACAGAGTCCATTTCTTAGGGTTTGGGGGATTATTACATGTGTTATTATATGTAAAGTTGAGAGACCAGTGCTTAGCCTACATTCAATCTTCTGTAAAGCTAGCTGTTGTTATTGACTGTAGCTAGAGTGGAAGGTATTGGAGACATAAAACTGTTCAAAAGCCTCAATTTACTTGGTGAGTGGAAACAGTGAGGGAACAATTGTTATGTTCTCATGCAATGCGAGTATGTTTTGTTTGTTAATATACACCAGGAAATTGCACAATTAATGATAACTGATAAAATGCAAAGGAGAAAAAACTTCTACAGAAGGGGAAAAAAATACAAATCAAATAAATCAAATCAGTGGCATATTTGGAAATAAAGAAAAAATTAAAATAAATGATAAGCAAAATGAAACAATGAAGTTTTATTCATTTGGTTTATTAAATATAAGTAATTAAGGCATTATAAAAGAAATGTTAAATTTATATAAAATATATTTAAAAGAATAAAGTTGAAACTAGTGTGTGAATTAAAGAGTTTCCAGACAAATGAAAATATCACAAAACTAGGGGTAGCAATATTTGGATCAAATAAAATGCTGTTTAAGTTTAAAAATTCTCAGAAAGGGGGGGCGGAGCAAGATGGCAGAGGAGTAGGAGACCTGGATTTCGTCTCCTCTCAGGAATTCAGCTGGATAGGGATCAAACCATTCTGAACACCTACAAACTCAACAGGAGATCGAAGAAAAGAAGAGCAACTCTCTCATCAGAGAAGTGAACACTTTCTGGAAGGTAGGACGTGTGGAGAAGTGAATCTGCGGCGATATTCGGGAGGATAGACGGCGGGGGAGGGGCCTCCGTTGGCCGCTTCTGGCAAGTGATAGAACCACGGAGCACAAAATCGGAACTTTTAAAAGTCTGCTTAGCCGAGGGACGTCACTCTGGTGGCTAAGCGGGGGGTGGAACCGTCTGGGACAGTGTGGTCTCAGGACCTTCAGGGTCACAGAAAGACCGGGGGTGCCTGAGTGTGGCAGAGCTCCCAGGTAACAGAGCAGGGAAGCCGGCTGCAGAGGCGGAGCCCAGGCGCGGGCTCTCAGCTCGGGGTGGCCATAAACCGTGATCCGCGGCACAGTCGGGCCCCTGCTCCTCCAGCAGGGACCCAACAAGCGGCAGATCCGGGGAGACTCACCTTCCTCCCCCGGGAGGAGCAGTGTGGGAGCGCACTGCAGGGATCTGCTGGGTTTGGAGACTCCGCACGGGGTCGGGTGCCAGAGATAGAGGCGCGCGGTCGCAGGCCGGGTGAGCACGGAGTGCGGCCGGAGACCGGGGAGACGGGAGTGACTGACGGCTTTTCTCTGGGGCCTCACTGAGGAGCAGGGCCCCGAGTTCTCGGCTCCTCCGGGGCAGAGATTGAGAGGCCGCCATTTTTACTCTCCGCCTCCAAAGCTGTAGGGAAAGTTCGCAGGGAACAAAAGCCCCGGAGAGCAAACCCGAGCAGATTACTTAGCCAGGAGGGGGAAAGGGCGGAGCAATTCCACCTCCGGCAGAGACATTTGGAAACCACGGCAACAGGCCCCTCCCCAGAAGATCAGCGAGAACAGCCAGCCAAGGCCTAGTTTACCGATCAATGAGAACGGCAGAATTCCAGCGCTAGGGGACTACTGCACATAGAATTCACGGCTTTTTACCATGATTCTTTAGTCTTTTAAAGTTAATTTTTTTTAACTGTCTTTTTGTCTTTTTATTCCTTTTTGAAATTTTCTTTTTCCCTTATCAAACAACATCTTATCAATCCCTGTAAAAAAATTTATTTTTCATTTTTAGAGTCATATTCAATCCCTTCATAGTAGTAACCCATATTTTTGGCTTATATATATAAGTTGTTCTCTCTTTAAAATTTTGAGATAGTTTCTTCTAACAGATTAAAATATACCCTAAATCTCTAGTATATGGTATTTTCTAATCCCCTGCCTGATCACATCCTCTCCCTTTTTTTTCTCTTTTCCTTTTTCTTTTTTTAAATCCTCTTCTTTCTTTTTTCAAACAACTTCTTATTAATTCCTTTTATAACATTTTTTATAATTTCCATTTTTACGGTCATATGCCATCCCTTCATCATATCAACCCTTATTTTTGTACATATATAAGATTTTCATTCTTTAAAATTTTGGGAGGCACTTTCTTCTAAAAGACCAAAATACACCCCAAATCTAGTGTGTGGCACTGATCTATATACCATATAGATCATATTTGATCACATTCTGGTTTTTCTTTTGTTGTTGTTGTTTTGTTTTGTTTGTTTTTGTTTTTATCTTTATCTTTTTTCTTTTTTTTTCTCTTTTTCTTTTTTCTCTCTTTCCCTTTCTTTTCCCACTGCTTCAGGTCTTTTCTGATTTGTTTAAAGTATATTTTCTGGGGACGTGGTTACTCTGCTAGCATTCTGTTCTCTCATTAATCTATTCTCCTCTGCACAAAATGACAAGATGGAAAAAATCACCTCAACAAAAAGAACAAGAGGTAGTACCGACTGCCAGGGACCTACTCAATACGGACATTAGTACGATGTCAGATCTAGAGTTCAGAATCATCACACTAAAGATACTAGCTGGGCTTGAAAAAAATATGGAAGCTATTAGAGAAACCCTTTCTGGAGAAGTAAAAGAGCTAAAATCCAACCAAGTGGAAATGAAAAAGGCTATTAATGAGGTGCAATAAAAAATGGGGGGGCTAAGTGCTAGAATAAATGAGGCAGAAGAGAGAAACAGTAATATAGAAGATGAAATGATGGAAAATAAAGAAGCTGAGAAAAAGAGAGATAAACAACTACTGGATCACGAGGGCAGAATTCGAGAGATAAGCGATACCATAAGACGAAACAACATTAGAATAATTGGGATCCCAGAAGAAGAAGAAAGAGAGAGAGGGCCAGAAGGTATACTGGAGCAAATTATAGCAGAGAACTTCCCTAATTTGGGGAAAGAAACAGGCATGAAATTCCAGGAACACAGAGAGCCCCTCTCAAAATCAATAAAAATAAGTCAACTCCCCGACATCTAATAGTGAAACTTATGAGTCTCATAAACAAAGAGAAAATCCTGAAAGCAGCTCGGGAGAAGAGATCTGTAACCTACAAGGGTAGAAACATTAGATTGGCAACAGACCTATCCACAGAGACCTGGCAGGCCAGAAAGGACTGGCAGGATATATTCAGAGCACTAAATGAGAAAACTATGCAGCCAAGAATACTCTATCCAGCTAGGCTGTCATTGAAAATTGAAGGAGAGTTAAAAAGCTGCCAGGACAAACAAAAACTAAAGGAATTTGCAAACACAAAACCAGCCCTACAAGAAATCTTGAAAGGGGTCCTCTAAGCAAAGAGAGACCCTAAAAGCAACATAGACCAGAAAGGAACACAGACAATATACGGTAACAGTCACCTGACAGGCAATACAATGGCACTAAATTCCTATCTTTCAACAGTTACCCTGAATGTAAATGGGCTAAATGCCCCAATCAGAAGACACAGGCTAACAGACTGGATTAAAAAACAAGATCCATCGATATGCTGTCTGCAAGAGACTCATTTTAGAACCAAAGACACCCCCAGATTGAAAGGGAGGGGTGGAAAACCATTTATCATGCTAATGTACACAAAAAGGAAGCTGGGGTGGCAATCCTTATATCAGACAAAGTAGATTTTATACCAAAGACTGTAATAAGAGATGAGGAAGGACATTATATCCTACTTAAAGGATCTATCCAACAAGAAGATCTAACAATTGTAAATATCTATGCCCCTAACATGGGAGCAACCAGTTATATAAGGCAATTAATAACAAAAGCAAAGAAACACATCGACAACAATACAATAATATTGGGGGACTTTAACATCCCCCTCACTGAAATGGACAGATCGTCTAAGCAAAAGATCAACAAGGAAATAAAGACTTTAAAGGCCACACTGGACCCAGTGGACTTCACAGACATATTCAGAACATTCCACCCCAAAACAACGGAATACACATTCTTCTCTAGTGCCCATGGAACATTCTCCAGAATAGATCACATCCTAGGTCATGAATCAGGTCTCAACTGGTACCAAAAGATTGGGATCATTCCCTGCCTATTTTCAGACTACAATGCTTTGAAACTAGAACTCAATCACAAGAGGAAAGTCGGAAAGAACTCAAATACATGGAGGCTAAAGAGCATCCTACTGAAGAATGAATGGGTCAACCAGGAAATTAAAGAAGAATTAAAAAAATACATGGAAACCAATGAAAATGAAAACACAACTGTTCAAAATCTTTGGGATGCAGCAAAGGCAGTCCTAAGAGGAAAGTATATAGCAATACAAGCCTTTCTCAAGAAACAAGAAAGGTCTCAAGTACACAACCTAACCCTCCACCTAAAAGAGCTGAAGAAAGAACAAAGAGCAAAGAAAGCCTAAACCCAGCAGGAGAAGAGAAATCATAAAGATCAGAGCAGAAATCAATGAAATAGAAACTAAAAGTACAGTAGAACAGATCAAGAAACTGGGAGCTGGTTCTTTGAAAGAATTAACAAGATTGATAAACCCCTGGCCAGACTTATCAAAAAGAGAAGAGAAATGACCCAAATCAACAAACTCATGAATGAAAGAGGAGAGATCACAACCAACCCCAAAGAAATACAAACAATTCTAAGAACATATTATGAGTAACTCTATGCCAGCAAATTAGATAACCTGGAAGAGATGGATGCATTCCTAGAGATGTATCAACTACCAAACCTGAGCCAGGATGAAATAGAAAACCTGAACAGACCTATAACCACTAAAGAAATTGAAGCAGTCATCAAAAATCTCCCAAAAAACAAAAGCCCAGGGCCAGATGGCTTCCCAGGGGAATTCTACCAAACATTTCAAGAAGAATTAATACCTATTCTTCTGAAACTGTTCCAAAAAATAGAAACGGAAGGAAAACTTCCAAACTCATTTTATGAGGCCAGCATTACCTTGATCCCAAAAGCAGAAAAAGACCCCATCAAAAAGGAGAATTACAGACCAATATCCCTGATGAACACGGGTGCAAAAATTCTCACCAAAATACTAGCCAATAGGATGCAACAGTACATTAAATGGATTATTCACCATGACCAAGTGGGATTTATTCCTGGGCTGCAAGGTTGGTTCAACATCTGCAAATCAATCAATGTGATACAATACATTAACAAAAGAAAGAACAAGAATCATATGATCCTCTCAATAGATGCAGAAAAAGCTTTTGACAAAGTACAGCATCCTTTCTTGATCAAAACTCTTCAGAGTATAGGGATAGAGGGTACATACCTCAATATCATAAAAGCCATCTATGAAAAACCTACAGCAAATATTATTCTCAATGGGGAAAAACTGAGAGCTTTCCCCCTAAGGTCAGGAACGCGGCAGGGATGTCCACTATCACCACGGCTATTCAACATAGTATTGGAAGTCCTAGCCACAGCAATCAGACAACAGAAAGAAATCAAAGGCATCCAAATTGGCAAAGAAGAAGTCAAACTCTCACTCTTTGCAGATGATATGATACTTTATGTGGAAAACCCAAAAGACTCCACCCCAAAACTGCTAGAACTCATACAGGAATTCAGTAAAGTGGCGGGATATAAAATCAATGCACAGAAGTCAGTGGCATTCCTATACACAAGCAACAAGACAGAAGAAAGAGAAATTAAGGAGTCGATCCCATTTGCAATTGCACCCAAAACCATAAGATACCTAGGAATAAATCTAACCAAAGAGACAAAGGATCTGTACTCAGAAAACTATAAAATACTCATGAAAGAAATTGAGGAAGACACAAAGAAATGGAAAAACGTTCCATGCTCATGGATTGGAAGAACAAATATTGTGACGATGTCAATGCTACCTAGAGCAATCTACACATTCAATGCAATCCCCATCAAAATACCATCCACTTTTTTCAAAGAAATGGAACAAATAATCCTAAAATTTGTATGGAACCAGAAAAGACCCACATAGCCAGAGGAATATTGAAAAAGAAAAGCAAAGCCGGCGGCATCACAATTCCGGACTTCCAGCTCTATTACAAAGCTGTCATCATCAAGACAGCATGGTACTGGCACAAAAACAGACACATAGATCAATGGAACAGAATAGAGAGCCCAGAAATGGACCCTCAACTCTATGGTCAACTCATCTTTGACAAAGCAGGAAAGAATGTCCAATGGAACAAAGACAGTCTCTTCAACAAATGGTGTTGGGAAAATTGGATAGCCACATGCAGAAGATTGAAACTGGACCATTTCCTTACACCACACACAAAAATAGACTCCAAATGGTTGAAAGACCTCAATGTGAGACAGGAGTCCATCAAAATCCTAAAGGAGAACACAGGCAGCCACCTCTTTGACCTCAGCCAAAGCAACTTCTTCCTAGAAACATCGCCAAAGGCAAGGGAAGCAAGGGCAAAAATGAACTATTGGGACTTCATCAAGATAAAAAGCTTTTGCAAAGCAAAGGAAACAGTCAACATAACCAAAAGACAACCGACAGAATGGGAGAAGATATTTGCAAATGACATATCAGATAAAGGGCTAGTATCCAAAATCTATAAAGAACTCATCAAACTCAACACCCAAAGAACAAAGAATCCAATCAAGAAATGGGCAGAAGACAGGAACAGACATTTTTCCAAAGAAGACACCCAAATGGCCAACAGACACATGAAAAAGTGTTGAATATCGCTCAGCATCAGGGAAATCCACATCAAAACCTCAATGAGATACCACCTCACACCAGTCAGAATGGCTAAAATTAACAAGTCAGGAAATGACAGATGTTGGCGGGGATGCGGAGAAAGGGGAACCCTCCTACACTGTTGGTGGGAATGCAAGCTGGTGCAGCCACTCTGAAAAACTGTATGGAGGTTCCTCAAAAAGTTGAAAATAGAGCTACCATATGATCCAGCAATTGCACTACTGGGTATTTACCCCAAAGATACAAAAGTAGGGATCCGAAGGGGTACGTGCACCCCGATGTTTATAGCAGCAATGTCCACAATAGCCCAACTGTGGAAAGAGCGAAGATGTCCATCGACAGATGAATGGATAAAGAAGAAGTCTTATATATGTACAATGGAATATTATGCAGCCATCAAAAGGAATGAGATCTTGCCATTTGCAACGACGTGGATGGAACTGGAGGGTATTATGTTGAGTGAAGTAATTCAAAAAGAGAAAGACATGTATCATATGATCTCACTGATATGAGGAATTCTTTTTTTTTTTTTAAGATTTATTTATTTATTTATTTATTTATTTGAGACTGAGAGAATGAGAGAGAGAGAGCATGAGAGGGAGGATGGTCAGAGGGAGAAGCTGACTCCCTGCCGAGCAGGGAACCCGATGCGGGACTCGATCCCAGGAACCCAGGATCATGACCTGAGCCGAAGGCAGTCACTTAACCAACTGAGCCACCCAGTCGCCCCATATGAGGAATTCTTAATCGCAGGAATCAAACTGAGTGTTGTTGGAGTGGGGGGTGGGGTGGGAGGGATGGGGTGACTAGGTGATAGACACTGGGGAGGGTATGTTCTCTGGTAAGTGCTGAGAATTGTGCAAGACTGTTGAATATCAGATCTGTACCTCTGAAACAAATAATGCAATATATGTTAAGAAAAAAAAAAAGAAGAAGAGGGTAGTGGGAGGGGAAGAGTGAAGCAGGGGAAATCGGAGGGGTAGACGAACCATGAGAGACGGTGGACTCTGAAAAACAAACGGGGTTCTAGAGGGGAGGGGGGTGGGAGGATGGGTTAGCCTGGTGGTGGGTATTGAGGAGGGCACGTTCTGCATGGAGCACTGGGTGTTGTGCAAAAACTATGAATCATGGAACACTACATCTAAAACTAATGATGTAATGTATGGGGATTAACATAAGAATAAAAAAAAAATTCTCAGAAAGGAAAAAATATGTTTTGTAAAATAATAGATACACCTTTCTGATTGTGCAATTGCCATAAGTGTATATCCATGGATATATATATCATATATTGCTAAATTTATCAGAAGTCAATAAAAGATAGATACAATACATTATATCCAGAATTATCCATATACATTATTTAGAATCAAATAGATTTGGTAAGTACAAAAATAAAAGCATAATATAATCCAAAAATCAACAGATTCAATTAAATATATAAATATGTAAAAGTATTACTCATGGACAGTTTGTTTTCTGTTTGTTTCTCTATATGTAGTTACCTTACCAAAAAATCTGAAGAGTATTTCAAATATAGAAATTTTGGAAAGCATATTTTCTAATCATAAGTCAGTAAAAATTTATATATATATATATATATATATATATATATATATATATATATATCTCCACAAACATGTCTCAACGACATTCCAACATAAGCACGTTGTCAAAAAAGAAGTGAAGAAAAAAATAATTGAAGTAGGGAATTAGCTAGGAAAAACTAGCTAGGAAAAACTATATCATTGTCTAGGGGATACAGCAAATACTAAAAGCATTTCCTTTGTGGTCTAGACCACAAAGCTTTTTTTTTTTTTTTTTTAAGTTTTTATTTTAATTCTAGTTAATGTACAGTGTTATATTAGTTTCAGGTGTACAATATAGTGATTCAAATATTCCATACATTACCTGGTATGCATCACAAGTGTACTCCTTAATTCCCATCATCAATTTAACTCATCCCCCCATCTGTTAATAATCAGTTTGTTCTCTATAGTTAGAGTCTGTTTCTTGGCTTCTCTCTCTTTTTTTTCCTTTGTTTGTTTTGTTTCTTAAATTCCACATATGAGTGAAATCATGTACTATTTATCTTTCTCTGACTGACTTATTTCGCTTAGCATAATACTCTCTAGCTCCAACCATGCCATTATAAATGGCAAGATTTCATTTTTTTTTTTATGGTTGAATAAGGTTCCATTGTATATATATACCATATCTTCTTTATCCATTCATTGGTCGATGAACACTTGGGCTGCTTCCATAATTTGGCTATTGTTGATAATGCTGCTATAAACATAAGGGTGCATGTATCTCTTTCAATTAGTGCTTTTGTATTCTTTGGGTAGATACCCAGTAGTGTGATTGCTGGATCTTAGGGGAGTTCTTTTTTTACCTTTGTGTAGAAACTCCATACTGTTTTCCAGAGGGCTTTTGCATTCCCACGAATAGGGCAAGAGGTTTCCCCTTTCTCCACATCCTTGCCGACCCCTGTTGTTTCTTATGTTGATTTTAGCTATTTTGACATATGTGAGGTGATATCTCATTGTAGTTTTGATTTGCATTTCCCTGATGATAAGTGATGTTCAGCATCTGTTCATGTGTCTATTAGCCATCTGGATATCTTCTTTGGAGAAATATCTGTTCATATTTTCTACCCTTTTTAATTGGATTATTTGTTTTGGGGATGTTGAGTTTTATAAGTTCTTTATATATTTTGGATACTAACCCTTTATCAAATATGTCATTCGCAACTATCTTCTCTCATTCTGTAAGTTGACTTTTAGTGTTGTTGATTTTTTTCTTCACTGTGCATAAGCTCTTTATCTTGATGAAGCCCAATAGTTTATTTTTGCTTTTGTTTCCCTTGCCTCTGGAGACTTATCTAGAAAAAAAGTTGCTATGGCCAATGTCAGAGAAGTTAGTACTGTTCTTTCTTCCAGGATTTTGATGGTTTCAAATTTAGGCCTTTCATCAATCTTGAATTTATTTTTGTGTATGGTGTAAGAAAGTGGTCCGGTTTCATTCTTTTGTATATGGCTCTCTAGTTTTCCCAACACCATTTATTGAAGAAACTGTCTTTTTTCCATTGGATATTCTTTCCCCCCTTGGTTGAAAGTTAATTGACCATATAATTGTGGGTTTATTTCTAGGTTTTCTATTCTGTTTTATTGATCTATGTGTCTATTTTTGTGCCAGTAACATACTGTTTTGATCACTACAGCTTTGTAATATAACTTAAAGTCTGAAATTGTGATGCTTACAGCTTTTCTTTTCTTTTACAAACTGCTTTGGCCATTCGGGATCTTCTGTGGTTCCATACAAATTTTAGCATTGTTTGTTCTAGTTCTGTGAAAAATACTGGTGGTATTTTGATAGGGATTGTATTAAATGTGTAGATGGCTTTGGGTAATACAGACATTTTAACGATATTTGTTCTTCTAATCCATGAACATAGAATGTCTTTCCATTTCTTTGTGTCATCTTCAATTTATTTCATCAGTGTTTTATAGGTTTTCAGAGTGTAGGTCTTTCACCTCTTTGATTAGGTATATTTCTACATATCTTACTATTTTGGGGCCAATTATAAATGAGATTGTTTTCTTAATTTCTACTGCTTCACTATCAGTTTATAGAAACACAATTGATTTCTTTACATTAATTTTGTATCCTGTGATTTTACTGAATTTGTTTTTTTGTTTGTTTGTTTTTGTTTTTGTTTTTTTTCCAGCTCTAACAGTTTTTTTGGTGGAGTGTTTCAGGTTTTCTATATGAAGTATCATGTCATCTGCATTTTGTGAAAGCTTGACTTCTTCCTTACCATATTGGCTGCCTTTTATTTCTTTTTAGTGTCTGATTGTTGTGTCCACGAAGCTTTTTTTATATTCATTACACAAGAGAAACTGTTTTAAAAATACATATTTCTCATATTTGTGCAATAGAGAAAGAACATTAAAAAATAAAAACAAGTGAGGGAATAGAAATAAATAAAAACTAAAGGTAGAAGTTATTGCAATAAGCAATCTAAAGTTGAATTCATTAATTCATTTTAAGGTAAGACAAGAAAGATAAGTTATCACTAATATAATAAAGGAACAGAAAAAAAAAAGAGGGGAGAAATAGATGAAATTAAGAATGAGGAAAGAGATAGAACCACTCTTAGAAAAGAGGTTAAAGGGGCCCCTGGGTGGCTCAGTCGTTAAGTGTCTGCCTTTGGCTCAGGTCATGGTCCCAGAGTCCTGGGATTGAGCCCCACATCAGGCTCCCTGCTCAGCGGGAAGCCTGTTTTTCCCTCTCCCACTCCCCCTGCTTGTGTTCCTGCTCTTGCTCTCTCTCTGTCAAATAAATAAATAAAATCTTAAAAAAAAAAGAAAGAAAAGGAAAAGAGGTTAAAATAATTGTAAAAGAACACCACATATAATTCCATGGGAAAATATTTGACATTTGAGAGTAAATGGATGGTTTCTTGATAGAATATAAAATACAAAAAGTAATCTAAGTAAGGAAAACTTGATAAAACCTATTGTCATGGGAAATATAAGAATAGTAATTAAAGGTTTGCTAAGAGTACATCAAAATCTGTATAGTTTCTTTCTTATTTGTAAGCAACTGAGACAGTGCTAATGTCCTTTAAACTCTTCATGACCAAATAAAATATATAGTTATCCTTTTATGAAAAAAGTAAAAAAAAAACTATATAAATAAATACATATTTTTATAAATGAAAACATTGTAAATAAAATAATTTCAAATAGAATCTAGCAAAATATCAATATCACACACACCTAGATATGTGAACAAGCCCAATGCAGTAAAAATGAAACTATTTTTAATTCTAGGGATGCATGGAAAATTTGATATTTGGAATTCTTCATAAAATTATCTAAATCAATAAATTAAATGGAAAAATATGTCTTTGATGTCTTTACTTGTAAGAGTCAAAGAGTGGGCCTGGTTTTTAGTTGTATCATCCATCCAACCTGGAGACCTTCATCAGCAGAAGCCAAGTGGAAGACAGAGTGTATACTGCATGATCTATCAACACACCTACTCTTCCAGTGCCTCACATTCTGCCTCAGAGCCATTAGGAATAATTTCTACATTTTTTTTTCCCTTCCCTTATAAGACATCAAAGAGAAGCTTAGGTGTCTCAGGTTATTCCTCATCCACACCTTCCTCCACAAACCCACCACATGCCCATGGACTCTCTACTTACCCTAATCCCTGTTTGGAGGACTATACATACCCCATTCTAACATCTTCCCCCAACACTCTCCACATTAGGAACCTGCCCATATCTTCAAAATTTTTCTGATTTTTCTTTTCCATTCATGTTCTAACAGAAACCTACCACTTTTCTGAGAACACTGTTTTCTGCCATCCCCAAGTGATAACTTTTGTATTTTATATCTCTTGGACTTTTGGGCTTGATGTTGAGCTTGGCATCCTTTTATTTCTCATTGCTACTCTCAAACTCTGCATCCTCCCACCTCTGCTTAAAAGCACAGAGCTTTGAATATTAGACTGGACCATGTTTTATTGCTCCTTAATGTAATAACATACAGAATTCCAGGCCCCTTGTTCTTGAACACTTTAGATTCTGGCTCGGTTTAGCTTTGTAACATTGTTCTTTCATAGTTATAATGATTTCGGTTTTCATATATATGAATTTTCAATAAGTTGGTATGGCAAAGAGTGGCTAGTTAGTCACAGAAACTAATTTTCTTTCCTTCTGACAAACGGCAAGAAAATATTTACAAGTCTCTTCCATGTGGCCATTGGCTAAATTATGACTAAGAGAATATTTGGTAATCATAAGAATTTTTACCACCATGTTTCAAAAAATAGAAATTGTTTTTAAATTAAAAAAAAACACAGCACTCACTGTTGAATCACAGACCTGTACCTCTGAAACAAATAATACATTATATATTAAAAAAAAAAAAAAAAAGAAGAAGAAGAAGAAGATAACAGGAGGGGAAGAATGAAGGGGGGGAAATCGGAGGGGGAGATAAACCATGAGAGACGATGGACTCTGAAAAATAAATTGAGGGTTTTAGAGGGGAGGGGGTGGGGGGATAGGTTAGCCTGGTGATGGGTATTAAAGAGGGCATGTTCTGCATGGAGCCCTGGGTGTTATAAGCAAACAGTGAATCATGGAACACTACATAAAAAACTAATGATGTAATGTATGGTGATTAATATAATAAAAAAAAAAAAAAACCTTTCAAAAAAACACAGCAAATAAAATATATATATTTTTCAAATGATGAATGAAAGGTGAGAATTTTGAGACGATGCTGATAACTTGTTTCAGAAGATACAAAAGAATAGGGTTACATGGAAACAGATGTGAACTTAAGGTAGAATTGCTTTGTTGATATTTCCTTGTTTCCCTTTGCAATTGTATTCATTTTACTTCCCTTTTCATCTAGAAGGTAGGTTTTAGGACAGGTTTTTATGTGAAAGGGAATGATCTTGTAGAGGCACAGAAATTGAAGGTCAGTTGAGAATAAAATAGATCAGAGTCAGATAGAAATACTGATATATGGGCGCCTGGGTGGCTCAGTTGGTTGAGCGACTGCCTTCGGCTCAGGTCATGATCCTGGAGTCCCTGGATCAAGTCCCGCATTGGGCTCTCTGCTCAGCGAGGAGCCTGCTTCTCCCTCTGGCCCTCCCCCCTCTCATGTACTCTCACTCTCTCTCATTCTCGCTCTCTCAAATAAACAAATAAATCTTTAAAAAAAAAAGAAATACTGATATAATGCTACTGATAGAAGTTGGTTTGTAGATTTGGTAATGGAAAAAGGAATAAATTCCATCAGATGGATTCCACATCACGAGTGAATTATGAGGCCACGCCATCAGCTGAGAATGTGGTCAGAAAAGAAGTATAGATAAGTTGAGGAGAAGGAGAATTAGTATAGTAGACATCTCAGAGAGTGGGAATGTGAACTTAACGAGGAAAATGGTATCAAACTACTGTGCAGTGTTTAATATCCACTTGAGGCTTTTGATCATGAAGTTAAAGTATTATAATTAAATTATTTTTTTATTATTTTTTTTAGCAACACTTAATTATTTAAGAGCAGAGCCAGTGGAGTGAGTAGTTGGTTCTATGTTATTTTTTTTTAATTTTTAGAAATATTTTATTTATTTATTTATTTATTTATTTATTTATTTATTTATTTAATTCTTATGTTAATCCCCATACATTACATCATTAGTTTTAGATATAGTGTTCCATGATTCATTGTTTGTGCATAACACCCAGTGCTCCATGCAGAATGTGCCCTCCTCAATACCCACCACCAGGCTAACCCATCCTCCCACCCCCCTCCCCTCTAGAACCCTGTTTGTTTTTCAGAGTCCATCGTCTCTCATGGTTCGTCTACCCCTCCGATTTCCCCTGCTTCATTCTTCCCCTCCTGCTACCTTCTTCTTCTTCTTTTTTTTTTTTCTTAACATATATTGCATTATTTGTTTCAGAGGTACAGATCTGAGATTCAACAGTCTTGCACAATTCACAGTGCTTACCAGAGCACATACCCTCCCCAGTGTCTATCACCCAGTCACCCCATCCCTCCCACCCTACCCCCCACTCCAGCAACCCTCAGTTTGTTTCCTGCAATTAAGAAATCCTCATATCAGTGAGATCATATGATACATGTCTTTCTCTGTTTGATTTATTTCACTCAACAACATACCCTCCAGTTCCATCCATGTCATTGCAAATGGCAAGACCTCATTCCTTTTGATGGCTGCATAATATTCCGTTGTATATATATACCACCTCTTCTTTATCCAGTCATCTGTCAATGGACATCTTGGCTCTTTCCACAGTTGGGCTATTGTGGACATTGCTGCTATAAACATCGGGGTGCACGTACCCCTTCAGATCCCTACTTTTGTATCTTTGGGGTAAATACCCAGTAGTGCAATTGCTGGATCATATGGTAGTTCTATTTTCAACTTTTTGAGGAACCTCCATACTGTTTTCCAGAGTGGCTGCACCAGCTTGCATTCCCACCAACAGTGTAGGAGGGTTCCCTTTTCTCCGCAGCCCCGCCAACATCTGTCGTTTCCTGACTTGTTAATTTGAGTAGTTGGTTCTAATCAAGCTTGGGAGTTTTGTTCAGGCTGGGAAGGCAGGGAGTTTATTTCAGTGGCCAGAAAGACCACACCATGAATATACTAATGAAGCCAATAACTGTGCTCAGGTGTGTCTAAAGTAAATGAATTGGAAGCAGAGGTGATGGTTGGAGAGGGTGGGATTTTTGAAGAAGATTTTGAAAATGGTATATTTACTGATAAGGAGAAGTTCATGATATAAATATGGGAATTGCTGGCCAAATGTAATCAAGGGGAAAGTTTTTGAAACTGAAAGACTAAAGAACTGGAAGGACAGTTCAACATGGTCTGTTTAAATGAGTTTTAGAAAAGATCCAGAAAGCCTTTGTAATAAAAGTTGAGGAAATAGTATTCATTAAACCCCAGGCAATATGTGTCTGCAACATTTTTTCCTATGTGGTAGGTAATAAAGTAAGGATTTTCTAGTATAAGCACATTGAAGAAAGTCAATTTATGTCATTATAAGGATAGGGAAATTGTATATAAATTGTATATATAAATTGTATCTCACATTTGCATATGGAGCTCTCACATAAGATCGGATGATGTTAATATATAGTTTGAGTTTCTTACCTATATGTTAGGCTATACCTGTTACAGAGTTTCAATAGGTCCAAAGGCCTAAGTGATGTTTCAGCCATATTATAAAATATAATAGTGCTTAAAATTGCTATAGGACATATATCTCTATGATAATGTTACAGTATTATAGGTTATAGGTAGATTATGTCCCCCAAAAAACATATGTTAAAGTCTATGCTTCAGTACCTCAAAATGTGATCTTATTTGGAAATATGGTCTTTGTAGATATAATTAGTTAAATTAAAATGAGGTCATACTGAAATAGGGTAGTACCTCAATCCAGTATGGCTGGCGTCCTTATAAGAAGATGGCCATGTGAATACACAGAGACACACAGGGAGATGTCATGTGGAGACAGAGGAAAAGGACTGATTGAAATAATGCATTTATAAGCCAAAGATCACCTAATTCTACCAAAAGCTGGAATAGGCAAGGAAGGATGTTCCCCTAGAGCCTTCAGATAGCATGGTCTTGTCAACACTGTGATTTCAGACTTCCAGCATCCAGAAATGTGATATAATTAATTTCTGTTCTTTTAAGCCTCTCATTGTGTGGCACTTTGCTATAGTCGCTGCAGGTAACTAATATAGATGGGTATAGAAATCTCAGGACGTTTGAAAAGTGAAGGTTCTTCCTACTTTAGTTGTATAGACTTCATGCAGTTTCTTTCAATCCAAAACTAACCCTGCCTACAAATCTCCAAATGATGGGACAGGAGGCACTTAGGAAAGATGGCTCATATAGGTGGAAAATAAAGCAGTACTTTCTCAAGGAGGACAAAGCCTAGGGTCTGTCTTTTTTTTTAATGTAAATTTCTAGAAAGGCAATTTATTTATTTAAAGAAAAGGTTTTCTACCTTTATACCACAAAAATAAAAAAGAAGGAAACAAATTTCTCTGAAAATCTGTTTTATCAAGTTCTACTCTTCTATCATTTCTACCAAAAATCTGTTCTGATACATATATTAGACATGTATGTATTTCCAACATACATTTTGCCATTTAGAAAACAATGAAAATTCTGAAATTAATTCAGTGAAAGTGACTGAATGAATAGATGTTTAAAAGTAATGCTTTGCTCTGATTGCATCACTGGCTTGAAGGGGAATTTCATGGAAGAAGTTAGTATAATCTTGCGGAATGTGGAGTACTAGTTAATTTCTTTCTAAAAACAAATCAGATGTCTGAAATTCAAAATGGATTTTACTTTACTTTCACTTTACTAAAGCCCACTTAATTTTCACAAACACTGGCTATATGTCAGAAATTTCTAAACATCACATCATTTGGGCTGACAATGAAGTAAGCATTTATTGTTTATATCATTAGTTTTTCACAATTATGAAAAATAGGCCAATCTTACCAAGTTCATATATCTAGTCAGAGACAAAGGTGGGATTGTATCCTAGACACTCTCTTTCCAAAGCTTAGCTCTTAATTTCCATTTTACACATTATCTCATATATTATATTTTAGCAAATTATAGGATATTCTATTTTTGCCAGTAAGTTATTCCACAATTCTTTTCTCACATATTGATTGTAAAAGACATCCTCCAGAGATGTTAAAATATGAAAGAATTAAGCCATGTGACTTAGGAATTAATAAAATAATGTAATTAAAACCAAATACTGTGAGTGAAGTAATACCAGTTTTATGTATTAAGGAACCAAGTAAAAGAGATTTAATCATTTGGCTTTGGTAAATAGTGAGAGAGCAGTTGAAAATATATCTTTCAACACCAAAAGTCATTCACTTAAACACTAAGTTCGTCCTTAATGCAGTAATGATATCCTTGAAGCTAGCTAATCTTGTATCCATTTTCATTACATATAAAATAAAAAGCCTTAAAACAAAAGGCTCATGTTTTTTTGTTTTGTTTTTGTTTTTGTTTTGTAGCAGAATGCTTTAGTAAAGAATAAACATGCACTTGTCCCCTCTTCCTCTTTCACCTTAAAACATTAGAAGAAACTTCATTTTTGGAGCTATTATAGAAATTAAGGATACCTGTCTTTACAAAGTAGGTTTCAGACTTAAAGATTACCACCATTAGAAGGAAAGTACTAGATCCACTGTTCAGGAAAAACAATGGAATTAACTATTGGTGTTTCAAGAGTTAAAAATAGGCCTCTTAAAATAATAGGCTTCTTTATTTTTAGTCTGATATTAAGAAGAAATATCCTACTGCCACTAAATTTGAATGCCACCATTGAGTCTCAGGATGAGAAATACTTGAGCAGCTTTCCACTATGGCACAGTGAAGCAACACAGAGCAAAGCAGATACTGGCCCAGTAGAATCACATGCACCAGGCCATTATAAATGGGGCCTCGGGAGTCAGATGTAAGACGTTTGGGAACCGTATAAACCTTTGGATTTGGATGGATTTGTTGATGTTGTTGCTTTTTATTTTTTATTTGTTTGCTTATTTATTATTTAAGGTAGAATTTAATCTAAGGGAAAATAATACTGAACATCTTATTGATCTGAGATTTAGATATTCCATGTGATTTTCATTTAATTTGGAAAAGGAAGAGAAATGTGATCATAATATCAGTAATGTAGAAAAATTACTTTCTAGTTACTTTTGTTTCATTGGCAGAAAACACACACACACACACACACATAGCCGAAAAGGGAAATAGATAGATTCCTATATTGCAACTAGTCCTGGTGGTGAGGCATGCCAGTGCATAGAGTTGAAGGTGACAGTAATAAAGAGGAAAGGAAGCAGAGCGAGTCCCAGAGGCTTTGAATAAGACAGAAAAAGGAACACAAAAGTCAACCAGGGCCAAAGAAGCTGATCCACGTACTTAATAATAGAAAGATCCACTTGGGGTCTTCAGAGCAGGGAGCTCAAGAAACTATTTACTTGGTTAAGTTTTAGAGAAAATATCTAAAGCTCAAAAGAAATACAAAAGCAGTCATACTGTCTAGGCATTCAATTTTATTTTCCTGCTTTATTTATTTATTTTTAATTGAAACAGAGCATAGTTGCCAGATGTGACTCTTTTACTATTGAAAGGGGTTATTTATCTTATATACCTTATACTGTGCTTTGAGTTTGTAGAGCAATTCTACTACACTTTATTTATATACACAAATATATATGAACTGAAATGAACTAGTGGTCAAACAGAAGAAAAAGAATTACAGTGCTTTGTCAAAATGCTAATATAAAATATAAAAATGTTGCATACTAAATTAAAATATTTATTTACTTATTTATTGAGGAATTAAACCCTTAGCATAAACCAATTGAAAATTCTAGTGTCATGTATAGTACTGGCACAGAAAAAGATAGATAGATCAATGGAATAGAACAGAAAACCCAGAGATGAACTCACAATGGACTATCAACAAAGCAGGAAAGAATATCCAGTGGATGAAAGACAGTCTCTTCAACAAATGGTGTTCAGAAAACTAGACAGCAACATGCAAAAGAATGAAACTGGATCACTTTCTTATACCATACACAAAAATAAATTCAAAATTGATGAAAGACCTAAATGTGAGACAGGAAACCATCAAAATCCTAGAGGAGAACACAGGCAATAACCTCTTTGACATTGGCCTTGCAACTTTTTTTTCTAGATAAGTCCCCAGAGGCAAGGGAAACAAAAGCAAAAATAAACTATCGAGACTTCGTAAAGATAAAAAGCTTATGCACAGTGAAGGAAACAACAAACAAAGCCAAAATGCAACCTACAGAATAGGAGATATTTACAAATGACATATTTGGTAAAGATTTTGTATACAAAATATAAAGAACTTATAAATCTCAACACCCCCAAAACAAGTAATTTAGTGAAGGAATGGGCAGAAGACATGAATAGACATTTTTCCAGATGGCCAACAGACACATGAAAAGATGCTCAACATCACTGATCATCAGGGAAATACAAATCAAATCTACAAAGAGATCACTTCATACTGGTTAGAATGATTAAATTCAACAATACAAGAAACAACAGGTGCTGGTGAGGAAATGGAGAAAGGGGAACCCTCTTACACTGTGGAGGGATGGCAAACTGATGCACCCAGTCTGGGAAACAGTATGGAGGTGCCTCAGAAACTTAAAAATAGAACTACCTTCTCATCCAGCAATTGCACTACTACATATTTGCCCAAAGGATACAAAAATACCAATGTGAAAGGATATATGCACCCCTATGTTTATAGCAGCATTATCAACAATAGGCAAATTATGGAAAGAGCCCAAATTTCCATCAAATGATGAATGGATAAAGAAGAAGTGGTATTCTATCAAAAATTATGCTGGCTTTGGGCACCTGGGTGGCTCAGATGGTTGAGCGTCTGCCTTCGGCTCGGGTCATGATCCCAGAGTCCTGGGATCGAGTCCCGCATCGGGCTCCCTGCTAGGTGGGGAGCCTGCTTCTCCCTCTGCCTCTGCCTCTCTCTCTCTCTCTGACTCTCATGAATAAATAAATAAAAATCTTTAAAAAAAAATTATGCTGGCTTTTAAGATGTATCTTAAAGCATACTTTTTGATAGCACACACAATAATAATTGAATATTATATATATTCCTATATATAATATATATAAGAAATAATTGAATATTACTCCACCATAAAAAAGAATGAAATCTTGCCATTTGCAATGATGTGGATGGAGCTAGAGTATCATGCTAAATGAAGTAAGTCAGGCAGAGAAAGAAAAATACCATATAATTTCACTCATATGTGTAATTTAGGAAATAAAACAATCATAGGGGGAAAAGAGAGTAGGCAAACCAAGAAACAGACTCTTGATGATAGAGGGCAAATTGATGGTTAGCAAAAGGGGAAGTAGGTAGGGATATGCGTTAAATAGGTGATGGGTAGGAAGAGTGCACTTGCTGTGATGAGCACCGGGTGTTGTATTAAGTATTGAATCACTAAGTTGTACACCTGAAACAGAAAGAAAGAAGAAGAAAGAAAGAAAGAAAGAAAGAAAGAAAGAAAGAAAGAAAGGAAGGAAGGAAGGAAGGAAGGAAGGAAGGAAGGAAGGAAGAAAGAAAGAAAGAAAGAA
>NW_023270757.1:8621395-8629442 GCF_011800145.1 Mirounga leonina | reverse complement strand
GAAAGAAAGAAAGAAAGAAAGAAAGAAAGAAAGAAAGAAAGAAAGAAAGAAAGAAAGAAAGAAAGAAAAAAGAAAGAAAAGAAGAAAGAGAAAGTGCTAATGTCAAGTGTAAAACATGAAAATATAATGCTCCAGCATCTAACACATCACTATAGCATATATTAGACACTCAATTAAACCTGCTTGAATTTGTCTTTGTGTGAAAAGCAATAATATGGGCCCTGGAATCATGATTTTCCCCATTTATTGGTGATCATATGAAAATATCTGGATACATTCAGAATCAGCAATTTCTGAAATCAGAATACAATCTTCTCTAACATAGGGATGAAAAAATTATCTATATGGGTTTTAAAAATTCATGGCCCTAAAAAACTACTCAATTCAATTTATAATATTTTAAGTGGAAAAATATAAAGAAATGAAAAATTCATGGTATTTAATATTTGTTTAGAGACTTGGGAGAGGAGTGTATTTTGCAGGTCTGGTAAAATAGACAGTTAATTAAGCCAGTAGAAACCTTATGTAATGCAGTGTCTGCTTACAAGTAAATGAATACCTTAATGCATCCATTGTTTGTTAATGAAACAACAATCATTTGGGAATGAAAGAAATCCAGTGTTTAAAGGTTTAGGACTTATCCAAACTGGTTTGTTTGTTTGTTTTTTTTATTTCCCAGCTAGAACTGCTAAATAAATAATCCAATCAGTATATTTTATAAAATAGATTGCTTTATTCCTGAAATTCTCATGTGCTGTTCAAAAAGGCACCATTTAAAAAATCATGTCTGGCCAAGTACTATTAGTTTGCATATTAATCTGAAATAGTCACAAGTTCAGGTTTGCAACATTGATAACAATACTTAGAAGTATGTTGATGGTGATGCTGAAGTGCCAGAGATGATTTTTTTTTAAGATTTATTTATTTATTTGAGGGAAAGAGCAGAGGGAGAGGGACAAACAGACTCTACACTCAGCTTGGAGCCAGACATGGGGGCTCCATGACCCAAGCCAAAATCAAGTCAGATGCTTAACTCTCTGAGCCACCCAGGTGCCCCAGAAATGATGATATTGATAGCTAATATTTACAGTGTGCATAATCTATCCCACAGCAAGCCTTTGACATAGATGCTAGAATATCTCACTCCTCAAAACAAAAAAAGCTGAGATAAAGTAAATAAATTGCTCAAAGTTACACATGAAGTTGTTGACTAGAGCTGGAATTTGTACTATGTCTATATAATTCTAGAGCCTGTATGTTTACCTAAAAACAAATACAATTTCTGTAATAGTAATTATATCCCTTTGTTCTCTGGTGATCCATGAGAAAATTATGTTGCTTGTCTAGTTTTCAAATAACTTTTCTGGTCTGTTTTTTAACATTAATATGATGGGATTAGAATGCCATGAATTCAAGATAGATCCTAAGTTACATATCAGGTCAAAGATGAGTGATGACTGCACATAAAGTTTATAATTTTGTATTCAGATTAATTATGAGCTAAACTATTGAGATGAATTTGCTCTGATATAAATATTGCTATGTTTATTTTCTAATCACACTATTAAATTTTAGTTCATCACAAATTTGACATAGGTAATGTCGTTACTACTAATAGCTATTGTTTACTATGTATGCATATGACCTAGCATTATGTTAGAAGTTATAAAATCATTATCATTAACACTAACCAGCATCCATTTTGTAGAAGAGAAAATTAAAGGCCTGAGTTTTTTTTTTTCTTTGTTTTTTAAAATAATGACTCAGGTTTCTAGAATTGGAAAATGGCAGAGGATTCAAACACACTTGACCACAAAATCCATGATTTTTGATAGCATTCACAAACTGTTTCATATAATTATGAATTTAGTACCACCATACATGGAAACAAACAGGTGAAAAACAAGAAAGCTTAGAGAGGACACCTAAGCTTGGAATGGATATTGAGGCCAGCAAAATATACAAATAGGTTAACACATGCTTTCTGATTAAAATCAGTACTAGAATAACTTTGAAATTAAGGAAATAGGAGAGAACAAAGTACATTTCTGTGGTGCTGCAGCAGACTTCTTAAAGGAGAAGTTTAAATTTAAAGTTTTTAAATAATACCTGAGTTGCATGGCCTTAGATTTAGTTGCATGACCTGAGAGTTGTAGACCTTTAAGGGATTAAGTTTCTCACCCTAAAATGAGATGGATATTGTTCTCTGATGCTATCCTAATATGGCACAGGATAATGATATAGTATGTAAAATCAATTCACACAGTTGGTAAGATTCACTAAGACTCTTCTAGTTCAATTCCACACAAGATAGTGAATTCCTTTTGATACCTCTCTGCCGTGTGTCAAGAGTTGACATTAGTAGATAAAGCCTGATTTCCAACCTCAACTCTTAACATGACTTTGAACAAAATTTTTAATATTTCTGAATTTCCATTTTTTTCCTATGAAAAATAGAGAAGGTGATATCACTGACCACACTGTATACACTTCAAAGCTTAATACTCTTGCTGACCCAGAGTGGGTTCTCAAAAATTGTACCAGTGATGATGATGATATTGATTATGATGATTATGACTGTGAGTTGTCTGTGAATTATTTATCTGACTTGGCAGTCTATTACCTGCTGACCAATATCTTTTCTCTGTGCTATAAATTTCTTTCATCAGATTAGTTTAGACAGCATAATATCCCTTATATCCTACTCTTTTCTCTCTAGCTCCTTTCACCCAAACAATATATAATTGAATTCTTTATCCACTCATTCTCTTCATAATTCAACATCCTCAAGTCACTGACACACTTCATTATTCCAGTGCTTAGAGAAATACTTCCATAACTATTTGAAAGAAAATAATTGCTTTTCCCAATATTTAATTCTTCTCCATCATTGTGCTTATACTTTTACATAATTTTATCCTACTGATTGTGTAATATATATTCTATCTCTCTCATAGTATCACCTTTACTATTCTAATAATGCCGTGCTTAACAAACATTCACTGAGGGCTCCTGGGTGGCTCAGTTGGTTAGGCGTCTGCCTTCGGCTCAGGTGATCCCAGGGTCCTGGGGTCGAGTCCTGTGTCGGGCTCCCTGCTCCGCGGGGAACCTGCTTCTCTCTCTGCCTCTCTCTCTCTCATGAATATATAAATAAAATCTTAAAAAAAATTCACTGAATAATGTCTCTTTAAGTTGTTTTTAGTACATGATAATAGAATGGACTACACATAGAAAGGAGTAGTTGGCTTTCTGAGTGAGAAGTTGAGACAGATAAAGCAAGGTAAAAGTTATAGAAGTTAATGTAAACTTGCAGGAAAATGTGCATTGCAGTAAGGAATCTCTCCTGTCTTACCTCAATAAAGACATAGGGATTGTTTATCTCTCAGGAAATCTATGAGAAAATCTGCTTGATATGAATTCTATTTGCTTCTGAACAGGCATAATAACAACATTTGAAAATTGTTTTAAAATTGAAAAATCAGTATATTAAAATTTGCAATATCAGTGTTTTAAAATATTTTATTTATATCAAAACAATTTATATTTATTTACTTTTTATTATATCTGCCCTTCTTGGAAGCAAATTTATCAATAATATTTTTGAAATCAACCTCTTCTACTTTAATGTTCTGGAAAAATAACTAAAACTAGTTTAAATATGTTTATAGAAGTCCACAATTTCTCTTTATTGCCTTAGGCTCTATTACTGTTCTGCATGGCACTGCTGTATCAAATCTATTGGGAATCTTGATTTCATTGACTGTGATCTTTTTTACATTCATTTTGAACTTTTTTAAATAGTGCATTTAAATTATTATTTATCTTGATTTCTGATTTTTGGGGACCTCTGAGATTTTATGCCTGAGGTAAGTTCTGCATTTGTTTCAAATTTCAGTCCCTGTTCCAGGTCTTTACTTTACAAGAGACACAAACAAAAACTCCGATCTTGGTAACTGGCAATGTGTCAGAGGGATAAGTCAGTAGGTACAGTGGGAGAGCTATTCAATTTCTAGACAGTATTTAGCTGTGAGCTCCTGATATCTGACAAAAATTCCAGCTTGTAGGTAGCTTGTCTAACAGCCCACATATTTTTAATCTTCATTTTTGCCTTACCTAGCACAGTGACTAAAGAATTATAAGTGATTAATGATCATCTCAGAGTTGAATAAATTAAATTATTGTAACAATTATTGAATAAAACTATTGATTTATAATGATAGCTCTTCCAGAGCAAAGTTGAAGTAGTCAGACTGATGACATTTTTATTTCATAGTCAAACCACTGTAGAAATGAGGAAGAAATAATAACCTCTTTATATTTAAACACTCATTTACTGTAGTTAGTCTCCAGTTTAAATGACAAAAAAAGTAATCAAAACTGAAGAGATAAAATAAATATCACCTTAAACAAATCTTATAGCTACTCTAAATTTATTAATTGATCTCAGTTCCTTTTCTGTGATGAAATGCCTCTAATGAAATCTTGTAAGTTTAGACACTAAATTTAAAAAAAAGTTACTTATTTATTAATACAATGCCAAACAAGAGTCAATAAAAATTTATCAAATTATGGCATGAAATAATTAATTAATATCTGCATTCCCACAAATAATCAAATTAGTTAATTAATATCAAAACCACTAGGTAGTGTGGAGTTAAATTTTTAAGTGAATCACAAAGAAATATATATCTATTCATGCACTCATGAAAACCTATTTCCAAAACTTTTGAATTTCAAAATTTGATGTGTATTATAATTACATGTATATATTTTTTGAAATGTGCATGTGTGTATAACTACATATATTTATATTTAACATCGATGAAATGCATATATACAATATATATGCATGTATATGAATTATATTATGTCATTGATATAGGTGATTTTACTGTGGAAGGCCTTAGTCATTTATTAAATGAGTGTCTAAGGATCTTCATTTTTACTAGTTGTATGGAGGATATGTGAAGGATCAAAAGCAGATATGAAATTGTGGAAGGTAGCATGGTTTAAGTAATACTTTTCTTTAATTATATTTGTATCTATATTTGAGATGAGATTGAATAGATATTTTTTGAGCATCTGTTATATAACCAGTACATTCTAGAACCTTTATATACTGATTTAAATACATTTATAAGGAAAGAAAAATAGTGAAAAATAAATAGACTGAACTCAAACCATGGAAAAAGAGCAAAAAGAGCAAGCTAAAAGGAATACAAAGTATGTAGGGGAGAAAATTGCAGATATCTATTTAAATTAGAACAAAATACAAAAGAAAAAGTATAATATCAAAATATACTTTTATTTTTTCCAAGTTTTTATTTAAACTCCAGCTAGTTAACATACAGTACAATATTAGTTTCAGGTATAGAGTTTAGTGATTCATCACTTATGTACAACACCTGGTGCTCATCACATGTGCCCTCCTTAATCCCCATCACTTATTTAACCCATCCCTCCAACCACCTCCCCTCCAGTAACCGTCAGTTTGTTCTCTAGAGTTAAGAGTCTGTTTTATGGTTTGCCTCTCTCTTTTTTTCCCTTCATGTTCATTTATTTGGTTTCTTAAATTCCACATATGAGTGAAATCATATGGTATTTGTCTTTCTCTGACTGACTTATTTCACTTAACATAATTCTCTCTAGCTCCCTCCATCCATGTCTTTGCAAATGGCAAGATCTCATTCTTTTTTTTTTTTTTAATGGCAGAGTAATATTCTGTTGTATATATATATACCACTTCTTCTTTATTAATTCATTAGTCGATGAACATTTGGGCTCTTTCCATAATTTGGTTATTGTAGATAATGCTCCTATAAACATCAGGGTTCATATGTCCCTTCAAATTATTATTTTTGTATCCTTTGGGTAAATACATAGTAGTACAATTGCTGGATGAGAGGGTAGTTCTATTTTTAAGTTTTTGGGGAATCCTCATACTGTTTTTGAGAGTGACTGCAAAGAGTTTGTGTTCCCATCAACAGTGTGAGGGGGTTCTCCTTTGCATCCTTGCTAGCACCTCTTGTGTCCTGTGTGGTTAATTTTAGCCATTCTGACAGGTGTAAGGTGATATCTTATTGTGGTTTTGATTTGTATTTCCTGATGCAAAATATACTTTAAAAAGATTTACAAACATAGAACTTCGGAAATATTGATTTATTAGAGGAAGAGATAAATATGCAAAGAAAATTCAGAATAAACAAGAAATCACATATATAACATATTTTAAAATAATCAAGTTTAGGATTTCAGGTTCTAGGTAGAATGTGGGAAGATATGCCAGTTCTATGTTGTCATATTGAGAAGTAAAGATAAATTACAAAATCTTACTTTAAAGTTATTAGAGATTTTTGGAAGCAATGGGGACAAGATAATTGGAATTCCAGAAAAGGGAAAGTTGTTCTGAGATGGGCAAATAATCACTGACAATTTTCTGACTGGAAGAATGTGTTGATTCTGGATGCAGAATGAAGATTTGGTTTTCTCATTTGGAGGAACTGTCAGTGGACAACAATCAGGAAGAACGTTAGTAGTGATGCAGGATCTAGTTACAATGTAGCTATAAAGTGCTGCCTTGTCTTTGCCCCCTGCTCAAAATAAAGCTGTTACCTTTCTAGCCCTGTCCGCCATGGTGCTTAGCAGCCAGGGATGCATGGTCTCAGACATGTTTACCAAGTAAAACACTGACTTCAGGGGTGCCTGGGTGGCTCAGTCATTAAGCGTCTGCCTTCGGCTCAGGTCATGATCCCAGGGTCCTGGGATCGAGCCCCGCATTGGGCTCCCTGCTCAGCGGGGAGTCTACTTCTCCTTCTCCCACTCCCCCTGCTTGTGTTCCCTCTCTCGCTGTGTCTCTCTCTGTCAAATAAATAAATAAAATCTTAAAAAAAAAAAAAGTTAGTAGTTGTGTGGGGTTTGCCTGACAACCTGGAAACTTGGGGGGCCACAGAAACATTTTTATCACTTCATGAAATATTTGATGAGTTTGGGGCTGTATATGAGAGTATGCAGAGGATTAGGCCAAGGCTTTTTTTTTTTTTTTTAAGATTTTATTTATTTATTTGACAGAGAGAGAGAACAAACGGGAAGAGTGGCAGGCAGGGGAGAGGGAGAAGCAGACTCCCTGCTAAGCAAGGAGCCTGATTCATTTTGGGGCTGAATCCCAGGACCCTGAGATCATGACCTGAGCCAAAGGCAGATGCTTAGCCAACTGAGCCACCCAGATGCCCTATAAGCCAAGGCTTTCAAAAGTCAAAGTGAAACTAGCCTGTAGTGCTTAGAAGACAATATGTTGCTGGAAGGAGAAGCATTCTTCAATTCAAACACACAATTAAAGGCAAGAATTTAACGACCTAAGGTTAAATTTTCCACCAGAGGTGAATATTTCACAGTTTTTCAAGTTGAAGATAAAGAGGTCCACCAACTCTCAATTAAGAGACTAGAAATAAAATAATAAAAAAATAAACATTTATTTTTGTTTATCACACAAGGTCTTAAAACAATCATTTATGTTAAACAAAATAAAGAAAAATATCAACAAAATAGATGAAATCATGCAGAATTTCAACACAAATTCATTCAAAACCTTCATGATAAAAACACTAAAGTCAACTATAAATAGAAGGAAATTTACTCAGCATAGTAAAAGTCACATATGAGGGGCACCTGCGTGGCTCAGTTGGTTAGGTGACTGCCTTCGGCTCAGGTCATGATCCTGGAGTCCCTGGATCGAGTCCCGCATCGGGCTCCCTGCTCAGCAGGGCGTCTGCTTCTCTCTCTGACCCTCCTCTCTCTCATGCTCTCTCTCTCTCTCAATAAATAAAATAAATCTTAAAAAAAAAGTCACATATGAAAAAAAGCACAGCAAACATCATACTCAATTTAAGTTTTCTTCTAACATCTGGTCTGCTTCTACCACTTCTATCAACATAGTTCTGGAAGTTCTAACCAGAGCAACTAGGCAAAAAATGGCAAAAAAAAGAGAGAAGGAAAGAAAGAAGAGAAAGAAAGAAAGAAAGAAAGAAAGAAAGAAAGAAAGAAAGAAAGA
>NW_023270757.1:8593120-8621385 GCF_011800145.1 Mirounga leonina | reverse complement strand
AAAGAAAGAAAGAAAGAAAGAAAGAAAGAAAGAAAGAAAGAAAGAAAATGTATCAAAATTGGAAAGGAAGAAGTAAAATTTTCCGTTTGCTGATGATATGACCTTATGTGTAGAAAACCCCTAAGATCAAAAACAAACAAACAAACAAACAACAACAAAAAACCCTGCTACAACTAACAAATTTATTCAGCAAAGTAGCAGGATACAAAGTCAACACACAAAAATCAATTGCGTTTCTATACACTAATAATGAACAATCTGGAAAGGAAATTATGGAAACAATTCTATTTATAATTGCATCAAAAAGAATAAAATACTTGTGAATTAATTTAACAAAGGTGGTCAAAACTTGAACATTGAGTACTACAAAATATTGCTGAAAGACATAAAAAATATACTAAATGGAAACACACCCCATGTTCATGGATTGGAAGAGAGTATTGTGATCTACAGATGCAATGCAATCCCTATCAAAATCCCATGATATTTTTTTGCAGAAATAGAAAAACTCATTCTAAAGTTCATATAGAACCTCAAGGGACTCCAAATACCCAAAAAATTTTGAAAACAAAAACAAAAATAAAAACAAAGTTAAATGATTTATACTTTCTGATTTCAAAACTTACTGCAAAGCTACAGTATCAAAACAGTGTGGTTCCAGCATAAAAGTAGACACACAGACCAATGGAATAAAATAGCACAGGAACAAACCCTCACATATATGTTCAAATAATTTTTGATGAAGGTACCAAGAAGGTTCAATGAGGAAATCACCATCTTTTCAACAATGGTGCTGGGAAAACTGGATATCCACCTAAAAAAGAAATAATTTGCACCCTTATCAAATACTGTATACAAAACTTAACTCAAAATTACCTAAGACTTAAATTACAACTTAAACTATAAAATTCTTAGATGAAAACATTAATGTAAAAGCTTCATGATATTAAATCTGGCAATAATTTCTTATATATGATAGCAAAGTCACAGACAACAAAAGAAAAAAAAATAGACAAAGTAGACTTCATGAAAATATTGAAATTTTGTGCACCAAAAAAATCTATCAGAGTAAAATGGTAACCCACAGAATGAGAGAAAATATTTGCAAAACATAGATTGTTAAAGGGTTAATATCCAAATAGCAAACCCCTAAAACACAACAAAAACAACCCAATTCAAAAGTCAGCAAAGGACTTGAATATACATCTCTCTAAAGAAGATACACACATGGCCTGTAATCATACAAAAATGCTCATCATCACCAGTTATTCAGAAAACGCAAATGAAAGCTATAATGAGATACTACTTTATGCCCATTAGGATGGCTACTAGTAAAAAAGTTTTAATTAACAAAAGACAAAAAAGAGCCAATGCTGGTGAGGCTGTGGAGAAATTAGAACCCTCACACACTGATATGAGGTAGATATGTAAAATTGTAGAGCCAACAGTGTGGCAGACAAAATGATGGTTCCTCAAAAAATTAAAAATAGAATTACCAAGCAATCTATCAATTCCACTTCTGAATGTATAAACAAAATAATTGAAAGCAGGATCTCAAAGAGGTATTTGTACACCCACATTCATAGCAGCATTATTTACAATAGCTAAAATATGGATGCAATCCAAGTGTCCACGTATCCATGGGAAAGATGAGCAAAATGTAGTGTATATACATATGCACTATATATATATATATATATATATATGATGAGATATTATTCCACATTTTTTTATTTTATTATGTTATGTTAATCACCATACATTGCATCATTCGTTTTTGATGTAGTGTTCCATGATACATTGTTTGTGTATAACACCCAGAGCTCAATTCAGTATGTGCCCTCTTTAATACCCATCACCATGCTAACCCATCCCCCCACACCCTCCCCTCTAGAACCCTCAGTTTATTTCTCAGAGTCCATAGTCTCTGATGGTTCATCTCTCCCTCTGATTTCCCCCCCTTCATTTTTCCCTTCCTACTATCTTCTTCTTCTTCTTTTTTTTTATCATATAATGTATTATTTGTTTCAGAGATACAGGTCTGTGATTCAACAGTCTTACACAATTCATAGCGCCCACCATAGCACATACCCTCCCCAATGTCTATCGGCCACCCCTTCCCTCCCACCCCCCACCACTCCAGCAACTCTGTTTGTTTCCTGAGATTAAGAATTCCTCATATCAGGGGCGCCTGGGTGGCTTAGTCGTTAAGCGTCTGCCTTCAGCTCAGGTCCTGATCCCAGGGTCCTAGGATCGAGCCCCATATCGGGCTCACTGCTCTGTGGGGAAGCCTGCTTCGCCCTCTCCTACTCCCCCTGCTTGTGTTCCCTCTCTCACTATGTCTCTCTCTGTCAAATAAATAAATGAATAAATAAATAAGAATTCCTCATATCAGTGAGAGCATATGATACATGTCTTTCTCTGACTTATTTCGCTCAGCATAATACCCTTCAGTTTCATCCACCTCATTGCAACTGGAAAGATTTCATTCCTTTTGATGGCTGCATAATATTCCATTGTATATATATACCACCTCTTCTTTATCCATTCATCTGTCGATGCACATCTCGGCTCTTTCCATAGTTTGGCTATTGTGGACATTGCTGCTATAAACATTGGGGTGCACATACCCCTTCAGATCACTCCATTTGTATCTTTGGGGTAAATACCCAGTTATGCAATTGCTGGGTCATATGGTAGCTCTATTTTCAACTTTTTGAGGAACCTCCATACTGTTTTTAAGGGAAGGAAATTCTGACATATGATACAACATGGATGAAACTTGCAGACATTATGCTAAGTGAAATAAGCCCATCACAAAAAGACAAATATTGTATGATTTCACTTATGTGAGGTATTTAATGTAGTCAAAATCACAGAGACAGAATGTGGAATGGTGATTTCTAGGGGCTAGTGTGAGAGAGGGAAGGAAATAGGGAGGTATGTAAAATGGGTATGGAGTTTCAGTTTTACAAGATGAAAAGAATTATGGAAATGCTGGTAATAGTTTCACAACATTATGAATGATATTAAACCACTGAACCAAACACTTAAAAATGATTAAGATGGTAAATTGTGTTATGTGTATTTTAGAAATTCTGAGCAAGACTAAGAAAATAAAATAGAGAAAAAATAGGTAATCAGTATTTAGTATGAAATTGAAAATCACTAATGATTCAACAGACTTTAAAGAAATAGGAAGAGGAATTTATGGTAATCTTTATGCTAATGAATTCAACAGCTAAAATTAAATTAATAAATTTCTTGAAAACTAAACCTTGAAAAAATTAGACAATAAAGAGTAAGTAGTGTGAATAGTCCTGTACCTATTAAAAAAAGTATATCCATAATCAAGGAGCAATCCAAATAAACATAAAAATAAATGATTAATGACTAATAAGTTAATTAAGCAAACTGAACTGGATACAGAGTTATCAACAGAATTGATACAAAAATTACTTGTATTTACTTATATTATCAAAAATGCAATTAGGTAAATAGTAAACATATACTTTACATAATAGGATGAGAAACAATGAAATGCTTATAAATAAATCCACAGAAAAATCTAAAACATTATTAAGGGCAATTTTTAAAAAAATTAAATACATGCATGATAACCATGTTCATGGACTGTACCGTTCATTTCTCCCTTTACTGAGCCATAGAATCAATAAAATCTTGAAGAAGGAAAGGAGGAAGGAAGGAAGGAAGGAAGGAAGGAAGGAAGGAAGGAAGGAGGGAGGGAAGATAAAAGTAGCCTAAAAGAATCCGGCTAGGCAAAAGATAGATTTCATTAGTAAGACTGATAAAGATCAGGAGAAGAAAATAGGTGAAATTCTATATTCTATGTTTTAAGTCCCCAGTTGATAGATATTAAACATCTATTATTCAGACAGTTCTTTTGGTTAAATTCTATAATTAGAAGAGATAGCAAGCTAAAACTCTTGAAGTTTCTCTAAGATAAATGACTCTAATATATTCATGAACAGCTACCTAAATCTGATATTTTTTTAATAAAGGAAAGATATTCATTAAAATAAGTAGAACATAAGTATTTAATTGCAATGGTTTTTCTACTTTTGGAATATAAGCAGATTATATATTGGAAAACCTCAAAAATGCTTTTATTTGCCCTCTTTTAATGACCTCCATGTCATCAGTCCCAGTTTATTTATTCTATTTTGAAGACTTAGTATTGTTTTACAGATATGAGTTGTTTCTTTAGAATTCAGAATCCCTTTCTTTTTTTTCCCCCTGTTCTTTTAATAGAGAAGTGATTTTATAAATGGCAATTAAAACCTTTGGCCAGGGTGCCTGGGTGGCTCAGTTGGTTAAGCGACTGCCTTCAGCTCAGGTCATGATCCTGGAGTCCCGGGATCGAGTCCCACATCGGGCTTCCTGCTCAGCGGGGGGTCTGCTTCTCCCTCTGACCCTCTTCCCGCTCGTGCTCTCTGTCTCTCATTCTCTCTCTCTCAAATAAATAAATAAAATCTTAAAAAATAAAAAATAGATAAATAAATAAAACCTTTGGCCAGGTCACATAAACTGTAATATAATTTGGTGTGTGAAGACAGTGTGAGCACACTCTCCCCTCCATATTTGCCCACAATCTTTATTTGTGAGAGCTTTCTTTTTTTTTTTTTTTTAAGATTTTATTTATTTATTTGAAGGAGAGAGAAAGGATGAGAGGGGGGAGGGTCAGAAGGAGAAGCAGGCTCTCCGCTGAGCAGGGAGCCCGATGCGGGACTCGACCCCGGGACTCCAGGATCGTGACCTGAGCCGAAGGTGGTCGCTTAACCAACTGAGCCACCCAGGCACCCCTGTGAGAGCATTCTTGATGGGGTTAAGTGTAGTTATGGAACAGAGAACCACACTGATATTTGCTAGTACTGCTAAGAGGACATTGTGTTTCTACACACAGAAATCTCTTGCTGCCTAGACTGAGATCCTTTTTTTCAAATGAGTATTAGGTTTGATAACTTGTCATCTCCTTAGGTCATGTATCAGGCTGCTGTCTACATATTGGGAAGTGCTTAAAATGTTATTATAATAAAAAGACAGATAAGTTTACTTAAACTTTAGAATGATGCACTTTTCTTTATCTGTGATTATTCTAAATTTGTACTGTTCTAAGTAAGCCTATTTATATATAATATGCAATCTGTATGTCAATTGTATACTGAATTTCATTAGTAGTTTACTAAAATCTGGCTATGATAAATTAGCAAAATGCTTAATTAAACTTTATACTAGATTCATGTAAACTTAGCTTCTTTTTTTTAACAGGCAGAATAACGAGTTGTTATAAGAGAAAGATCTGCACAGGTGTTTGTATTGAATCCTTAAAGTGTGATTGTATGTGCTTGTGGGGGTATTCATTTATTATTCATCTCTAACTTTTTTTGTTCTGAATAAATATAATTTCTTGAATTACAGGTAACATAATATTATGAATCACCCTCATGAATCATCCCACACTTCACAAACTGAAAACATGTTGTGTGTATCCACATGGTAATATCTGAAGTACCTATACTTTAGGTACCCCCCCCCCACCACAAACACACGTTCAAACGCACATCCATAAAGAGACTCTCCCTTTAATATTTGCTATATCTGCAAATTCAGAATGGGCGAACAAGAAGACATCACTCTGGTTCAGCAACTATTCTAATTCTCTTAAGAGATTGGCATGACTGAATCCAAAGAATATTTTTCTTCAGTGAGATTTTCATTTATGCATCCAAATTTGAAAAAAAATATGGTGGTCGTTGTTCTTTATACTATTTTAGTATTGGGATAATTAGGTGAATCACTCATGATAAATAGGTTTATGCTAAAAAAATAGGTTTATGCTAAACAGATGCATTTATGTCATGAGGCATCATATAGAACATAATGCCACATCAAGCAAAACATGAATAAGTTTTGATTTATAAGAGAATTACAAGGTTCAGGATTGACGACCAGGTTTTTCCATGCTTTCCTAAAGCTTTATGTAGTATAAATATATTAATTGGCTAAAAGATAAAGAAACATAACTGTAATAAATGGCCCTTCAAAAGAGTCTAAGAACCTGATCAATCTTCCAGTTGGAGAGCCTCTGGTATGATAATAGGAAAACTATGCCTCTTACATTACAAGAGGTTGATCTACTTTTTCCACATTGTTGAACAAATCCAGCAAGAATAGTCTTGAACAAAAGGCAGAAAAAACAATAATTTGTGGATTTGAATTTAGGTCCAACAAATCAACAGCAACCAAAAAATTCCCAAACATTTTCTGTTAAGTTCCATAGAGGTTAAAATTGTGTTTTTCCAGATGCAATATATTGCGGTAGAATACTACTTTAAGAAATCGTATGAAATAAAAATGTCAGTGGGAAGAATAATAATAAATTTACACTCTAACTTTATGGCTGCTCAGGGCCTATTTTGCTCACCATTATATTGCTAAAGCATACCATAGTCCAAGTCAGGTATTAATCATTCAATAAAAGCATACATAAGTATCTTTTGGTAAAGAACCAGATTCCAGAGGCAGAAAGATTTAGAGTTAATTAATAGTTTCTTTACTGAGTCTTATTTGTCTATCAGAACATTATTTAATTTCCCTGAACATTAAAATCTGAGCCGTAAAAATGGACATGATGATATAGAGATTCTAAGGTTGCACCAAAGATGGAGGTAAAAGTGATGTGGCATGGTGTGGTGGGCTATCAATCAATGATGATTTTGTACGACTAATAGTATCATTATCATCATGCTTTGTGACTGGGAGTAACAGAGAGGATATGTGTGAGGTAATGATACAGTGAGGAACACTAGCAAAACGAAATTTGCCTGTTTCCATGGACTCCTAAGTTAGCGAAAATTTGAGGTAATGTTTAGATCTGTTCTCAAACTCAACATTTTAATGCAGCTTTTGTTCATATATCACAAAAACTAAAAGAGTTATTTTAAGGAAAACAGGCAAAGTTTTCTGCTAAAGGAAGTTAGGGATTAAATAAGAACCTAGAATCTCACAATGCTCTAACTCAGCAGAAAACTCTCAGACTAGAACAACTACTCTCAATGTTTTGGCCATAGTACAATAACTATCTGTCTCTTTAGTCTTCCTGCCACACATGTCAGTTAGTCATTTATTTTTTCTTTGTCATTATTATAATTTTGTGATTTGGAAATAATCATTAAATTAATCACATCAAGACTCAGTATTTAAAATATCCTTCCATTGCAGTACATGCATAAAGCTTTGTTTGAAGTTTATTTCTGTCATGGAAAGAAGGCATTTCAAAGAAAGATATTTACATTTCAAATAGATGTTTGCAATGCTTGTACTTTCTTCAGTCGTTTATAATTCAATCAGTTGGATATGAAGTGCTGACATTGAAATGAAGAAGCAGAAAGTTCCTGTTAACTCAACTTTAAAAGTATCTAAATTAAATCTGGCCCTGGTCAGTAATGGATGTGCTAACACTCTGAATGTTGCCTGGACATAAAAGGAGGTTGTTTTAAAATGGCTTGAAGCTTATGACAAAACATGTTTACACTAACACAAAAGAAAACAATCTCACTTCTAAAATTTCATGTAGTATGAGTAAAACCCATTTGTTATTTAAAAAGTCATTGAGGCTGTTGAATTTCAGATCTGTACCTCTGAAACAAATAATGCAATATATGTTAAGAGAAAAAAAAAAGAAGAAGGTAGCAGGAGGGGAAGAATGAAGGGGGGAAATCGGAGGGGTAGACGAACCATGAGAGACGATGGATTCTGAGGGGCAAGCTGAGGGTTCTAGAGGGGAGGGGGTTGGGAGGTTGGGTTAGCCTGGTGATGGGTATTGAGGAGGGCATGTTCTGCATGGAACACTGGGTGTTATGCACAAACAATGAATCATGGAACACTACATCTAAAACTAATGATGTAATGTATGGGGATTAACATAACAATAAAAAATTTAAAAAATAAAATAAAATAAAAAGTCATTGAGGGATATAGAGAACGGTAGTGTAAATAATTTGACTACCACAGTGTACGCATTCACATGAGACAGTGGGAGGTTGAGTTGGTAATCCCTATTTTGTGAGCTGTAATAATTATTCAATAATTCATTAACAAGTCAATGCATTATATGTAATGTATATATATAATACTATAATGTATAGTAGATGTGTGGTATGATGTAATATATATGTCATGTGCATGCATATATATATATATGTATGTATATACATATCATGCATACATATTGAATCTCTTTTGGCAGGCTAGAAGTGAGTTTTTATCCATTTTCTTCAGCTCTCATAATCCATTACGCATTTGTCTAACACAAGGTAGGTATTCAGTAAATATTTATTGAATGAATGTTTGGTGCCCTTTTAAAAGTGATTCCAGAGTGGCAGGCAATTGTTTTTGCTGATAGGTGACTTGCTGTTCCTATCCACTTCCACGAATAAATTTGGGTAAATGGATGTAGAAATAGAATGTTGCATACAGGAAAAAAATAATTTGGCTGCATTTAAAAAACAGGGATAAAAAATAATACCCTAAAGATGAGCAACTCCTCAAGGACTCATTTCCTCCTGGTAGGTATCAGGAAAATCAGCCCTGTAGTTGAAAGAAATGAAGCAGTACAGGGTTTTGTGAGAAATGTCATCAGTTCTGCAATATAAAGTGAGCCAATAGAACTAATCTACAAGGGGTTTTTAGATTTTGATTAGATTGTAGATTGCAAGCATTTTGTGAAGTTTTTGTAAAAATAGCAATTGATTTCCCCTCTAACCAAACAATTTAATCTATGGTACAAATAGCAAAGCCTGCTGTGGGATGGTGGGTTTCCCTGCAGGATCAGTGAGCTAGAAACAATACACCTGCCACTAGGCTTCTAAAATAATCATTTGGCAAAGATAATTTTAATAGGGAGGAATAAAGTTTAACAACCTTTGTTAAGGCTCTTTAGAGCCAGAATGGTTCAAGTGCCACATTCATCTCCCCATCCCTGCCTCTTTCAGACTTGTTTCATTCTGTGCTAAGCAGAAATTGAGACCAGCAGGTTTTAGTTACACAGTTCATCATGCTGATTCAAATATGCATGCATTCATGGAGAATATATTAAATATAGAGCATACTCTGAGCACCATGCTAGAAAATGGAAAGTGAATTTGAGAAAAGCAGAAGAGCTTATACTAGTGGTTATATAAGCAAGCAAGGCAGTGGGGAAGGGGGAGAGGCTGAACCTGGATCGAGTGACCAGATTGAGTGGAGAAGTTCCCTTTTATAGGTCTTGCTCTTTCCCTGGGTAAGCAGGAATAGTGAGTGGTCAGAAAATCTCACTGGACTAGAATCTGGAGATATAACTTTGACTGAACAACTCTTTCCCAGACATTGCTGTGGAATAATCCCTTGCCTGGGCTACAGTTTTTCATCAGGAAAAAAGGTCCTGGAGACTGTGTAAAGGGAGGGAAAAAATGGACTGGAAAAGGACTACTAGAGTAAAGATTAGGGAGTAGCAGGAGAAGATAGCCAACGTGTGCAGTGAGTTATACATATCAATCCATTGCAGCCATAACACCATTGATTGCTTGCACCATTGCCTCCTGGGAAGATGGGTAAATCCACTCTCCTGGGTTCTTGCTGGTAACCAGCACTGCATTGTATAAGAGAGAAAACATGTGATTTAGCAATGCCATGCCTGCAGAATGCTAGGAGCACATCTGCCATGAATTGCCATTGACTCTTGTCTATTCCTGATATTAATTCAAGTGTCACTTTGAGCAACACATAGTTTTATGAGCCTTTTTTTCTTTATTTGGTAACACAAAAAGAATGACTCTCCTACCCACATTCTTGTATAGAGATAATGTGAGAATTAACCACTGACTTTATAATAATTAAAAAAAATCATTATCATTATTATGTTAACCTATTACTTATTGAACACTTAAAATATTTCAGATATGAGGCACCTGGCTGGCTTAGTCAGTAGAGCACAAGACTCGATCTCAGGGTCATTAGTTTAAGTCTCATGTTGGATGTGGCGACTACTTTAAAAAAATACTAAGGAAATTTTTTAAAAATTTTAAAAAGTTTCAGATATTTTCAAGCATTTTATTGGTATCATCTTAATTTATCATAACAAAAAAAAATCCCTATGAGGTAGAAGTTATGTATATCCCCATCATTGAACAAACTTAGTGATATAAAAATAATGTTACTTGGGCGCCTGGGTGGCTCAGTTGGTTAAGCGACTGCCTTCGGCTCAGGTCATGATCCTGGAATCCCAGGATCGAGTCCCGCATCTGGCTCCCTGCTCGGCAGGGAGTCTGCTTCTCCCTCTGCCCCTCCCCCCTCTCATGTGCTCTCTCTCATTCTCTCTCTCTGAAATAAATAAATAAAATCTTAAAAAAAAAAATAATGTTACTTTCCTGGTGTCATGCAGGTATTATTGTCAAAGCTATAATTCAAAGCCAGGTGATGTAACTCTAAATTCCATGTTCTTAATTGTTATGCTGATGAATATAAAATAATGAATACAGTGTTGACTATAAAATATTTTGACATATGCTAAACAAAACCAAGTAAAATGTAGTATCATTTCAATTACCATGAAGAACAGTATAGAAGTTTTCATATGCCTTTTATCTCCTTTAAATGGTAAAATGTTACAGATATTAAAACTCAAGAGTAAGATGGGGCGCCTGGGTGGCTCAGTTGGTTAAGCGTCTTCCTTGGGTTCACGTAATGAGCCCAGAGGTCCTGGGATCGAGTCCTGCATCGGGCTCCCTGCTCAGTGGAGAGCCTGCTTCGCCCTCTCCCTCTGCCTGCCACTCTGCCTACTTGTGCTCTCTCTCTATCTCTCTGTTAAATAAATAAATAAAAATCTTTAAAAAAACCCTGAAGAGTAGGATAATGTTACAGAATTTATTCTACATACTGGTTTACATGTTCACAGCGCTTGATGCTATGAACATCTTCATGCTCTCAGAGACATAGATTCTCATTACACCTATCATTAGTGATTGCATCCAGGGATAACTCCCAAGTATATTGGTACCTGAGAAGGTGTGCTTCTCCTGTGTTCCTAGTTTATTTTCTCAGGGATATGATGGATCTTTTGTTTTCTTCCTTGTTTTGACCACAGGCAAGCTCAGAGCCTCAAGTGTTGTTGCTGCCTTCTTTTAGAAATTGTACCTAATTTTACGGGAAGCTTTCTTAAATAGTAATTTTACCTTTATTTTCAAATTAAATTTATATTATATTTGTCCTTACCCCGTATGTATTTATTAATTTATGTACTTACTAAATTAAGTACATGATTTATTATCATGGTTGTTTTTCATTGTTGAATTACAGTATTGATTTTTCTCTATGTTCCAAAGATGAAGTAGTTCATAATTGAATAGATATTATTCATCAACTCTTTCTCTAATTCTGGCTTGCCAATATTAAGTGGAAATGTTTCTTATTTGAAATAATGTTTGTTTTGTTTTGCTTCGCGTTTGACTACTACTTCTCATAAGGGACAAATGAAAAAATGTATCTAATTGGCATTCATTCTTACCAACAGAAGTGTTTTTCAGTTGCATATTTTCTAAATAAAGGATCTCAGCCTCAGATCATTTAGCTCCTTGCCAGAATCAGTTTCCTGGAGACTGTACAGGACTTTCCCCTGACTCTTCAGATGAAAGGGCTTATCAAGTCCTGGCATAATTCATAAACATTTTCAGAACTTCTATCAAATTTTTTGCCTTTTAGTATAATGGTGTCTAAATTCTTTTCTATAGCCCAGCTGCAGCTTATAGCCCAGTTTATGCTGCAGTTGGAGACACATGGAGAGTATAAGCCTGATGTAGACGTAGGTAAAGTGCAAACATAACAGATTTGGATATAATCCAGAGATGAGAAAAGAGATGTTAGAAGGCACAAAAGAACTGAAAGCATATTGAATTATGTTGCCAACAGATCCAGTCTATTATGAAATTCTCTTTCTCTCAAATATATTTTCCCCATCGATACAAAAAAATATTCATTATAAATTTTGATACAGAGAATTTAGAAAGAAGAAAAAAAAAAGCCCATATTCCCACCATCCAAAGACAATTCTTAATATTTATATATACAAGAATGATCTACTATTCATATCTCTTATTTCTTGAATCCAAGTAATGTTAATTTGGATGGCAAGTTTATATACTGAGGTATACTACATTATCCAAATATTGAGTTTCAGATATCAGGTAATGAGATAGCAAGAGATTCATGTAAAATATTGTCTGAATTTAATTCCTAAGTTCTATTATTGGGAATTCAATGAGTACACTTCCTAAATGAATTTTTAAAATATTTCAAGTATATGGGGCATCTGGGTGGTTCAATTGGTTAAGCATGTGCCTCCAGCTCTGGTCATGATCTCACGGTCTTGGGATCAAGCCTGGCACAGGGCTCCCTGCTCAGTGGGAGTCTGCTTCTCCCTCTGCCTCTGTCCCTGCCCTCCCATTTGTGCTCTCTCCCTCTTTCTCTCAAATAAATAAATAAAATCTTAAAAAATATTTCAAGTATATGCATGAAAATATATAAACAATAACAAACCACTATGCAACATATGGATATACATATTTAATATTACTATAAAATATATATTTGTTTCTTTTTAAACTTAGCATCATGAGCCTAATTAAACCATGGTGGAATATGCCAAGGTATAGTTTGCTTAATCATTTCTCTATTCTTGAACACTTAGTGTATGATTTCTGCCAAGAACAATTATTATTAGTTGTTCCATAATAAATTTTGTTTTTGTTTTTGCTTTTTGTGTATCTCTTGCATTCTTTTCTGAAGCTAGCTTCCAAAATTAGACTGACAAGATCAAGAAATGACAGTTTTTATGACTTCCTTTACAGGTTGCTTAAGAGATTTTTAAATGATGGAATGATTTACATTCACATATTCAATTACAATAGAGCCTTTTTTTCAGTATAACCAGGTCTCTGTTACATTTCACACTGTTCTTTATAAGGCATATATGCCGCCTTAAGTTTGAATTAGTTTATTTTGATTACTGGTCAGATAGGTTTCCATCCTCCCTCACATACAGTTTTTAACCATATGTTTCCCTCTTTTATCTTTTTAAGTGAAAAGTCTGATGTTTATTAATGTCTGAATTGCCATATTCATTATTATGGCAATCAGTAATTCCAAAGTTGTTTGGTATGGTGCATTAAAAATATAAAGATAGCATTAATAAGCAGAACTATCTTTGTTGTTGGTTTCTAATAAAGTTCAGATATTTGCCATTGAGTAGTGTGGATGATTGTTTTTCTTAAAATTAGTTATTTCATACCCTGGACTTACCACAGAATTAATGATTTTTTTGACTTTGTATAATAATCATTTAGATAATAGGATGATGTAATGTCGTGAACACTGAAATAACTTTAGTTTATCCATTTTTTTTAATACTTTGGGTACAGGGGTGCCTGGGTTGCTCAGTCAGTTAAGCGTCTGCCTTCTGCTCAGGTCATGATCTCCAGGTCCTAGGATGGAGCCCCACATCAGGCTCCCTGCTCATTGGGGAGCCTGTTTCTCTCTCTCTCTGCCCCTCCTCCCTGCTCATTCTCTTTCTCTCTCAAATAAATAAATAAAATCTTAAAAAAAAAAAAGAAGCTTTGATACGATGTAAAGAATGTAGCAAGGTAGGGGGAATTTAACCCATTTCATAATAAAAGCATTTCCTAAACAAACTGATTTTTATTTCTATTTCATATAAGTTTCTTGAGTTTTTTATTTAAGTATTTTACAAAGTTTAGCTTATCTGTGTTAAGCATATTATAAAAAATATATTAGACTTACTTTATATAAATTATTTATAAAAATATACCACATAAATTTTGAATATTATAAATTATGTAATATCTTATTATATTGCAGATGAATGACTAAAAGTAATTCAGAAACTGTATTTATTATTGACATAATATAAATCCACTTGAGTTTTAGTTTTATCCCTTAAAAAGATTCTTTCTGCAGAGATTTCTAAATAAATATTTTGAAACAAATTATTTATTAACCCCAATACCCAAAAAGTTTGATGCTTAACAAAATAGACTTAGCAGTCTCATGAAACTTTTGAAAGTATACCTCTTTCTACCTCTCCTAGTTAGTCAGATCTGACTTACTTTAATAGAAACCTTGGTATGTCTTTTAATTATACTTCAAATTATCACTTGACAATTCATATTTCAAACCATCTTTCTTTGATGCTGATTGGTGAAAAATATGGGTTTATAAGCCATTAAGAAGCCATTCTATGATATGCCCTGCAATTAATTAGAAGCCAGTAATAATAAAATGCAATTAACTCAATGACTATAAGTTTTAAAAAATCATCTCATGGAAAAGAAAAAAAATTAGCATAAAGTCAGATGAAGAAATATAATTTTCACGCCAGGAAAGAATGTACAAAAAGCAATCCTCTGACTCCTTCAGTCTATCAATTCTTATCTTCTTCAGCCATTTTAATTAACATGTTAATAAATTCTTGATAGATTTAATAGCAAGTGACAATTGCAAAGTGCAAGCTGAAATAAAATCTAACACAGCAAATTTGTCACTTGTAAAAAATATTATTGCCTAGTCGACCATAACTTGCCCCCCCCCCCCCATTAAGGGAAAGGTTGCTATTTGGAAGAAGATTTAGGCTTTAGCCCCCACCTATTAAGCAGAATTAATGATCTATTTTCTTAGAAGCCATATATTAGCTCCAGTTTATCCATCCACTGGGTAAATGGTAGACATTACTTGGTCACTGTGATAGATTTGAATGCAAGCAAACGCATCAATCAGTGTCAGCAGCTGATTAGTTGTTGGTGTCTTTGACAGGCTCTTCCATCTCGCTGAATGAAAGCCAGCTCATTGTTCCCACTTTTCTCTCTACTGCCATCTCAGCCACTGTATTACATAGCTAATGCTGAGGGTAGAAAACTCTGTGTGTCCGCTAACAGTGAATTTCTCCCCTTTGCTTATTATTACATCCATGTTAGTCTCCCACTTCAAATTACAGAATAAGGCTGGTCAACAGTGTGTGGTAATGTGAACCTTTATGAAGCACTGAGTACTAATGGGTGAAAACAGTTGCATTTTAATAATAGCATCTGTTTAAGGCAGAAAAGTGACATGAGGTGTGTTTCTTTAGATGGCATGATAAAAATTAGATATGTCAAGATTTAAAGGGTTGAGGGCGCCTGGGTGGCTCAGTTGGTTAAGCGACTGCCTTCGGCTCAGGTCATGATCCCAGGGTCCTGGGATCGAGTCCCACATCGGGCTCCCGGCTCAGCAGGAAGCCTGCTTCTCCCTTTCCCACTCCCCCTGCTTGTGTTCCTGCTCTCGCTGTCTCTGTCTCTGTCAAATAAATAAATAAAATCTTTAAAAAAAAAAAAAAAAGATTTAAAGGGTTGAGAGTTGAGGAGTAAAATATTGTTATATGAGAAAAACATTACCCTTGAGATGAATTCGGTTTCTAAAAGTAGAGTAACAATTAGCACTAAAGTGATCATTAAATTTATATTCATTTCCTCCTAAAAGTTTGCTCAGACCAATTTTTCATTACTAGGATATGTTTTCAAACTCCATTATGAACACTGTAGCTTATCTGTGAGCATGAGGAACAGATGGAGTGAATTTATTTGCAGAAATATTTGAGCAAGTGGAAAAGATATGAATTTTGACTTTCTTGACACCCAGAATTGTCTAGCATATGTGCAGCTCTTGTTACTGAACACAAAGTCAAGAGGAACAGATCAAATGAAATCAGAATTAAGGAGTGCTTAATGAATTTTAACTTCTCTTTGTGTATAGAGGTCAGGGTGACCGTATCAAGTGCTAAGAAGCCATTTAGATATGATTCAAATGACATTACATAGATTTAATAGCAGTGTAATTCCATGTGTTTCCTGTTTTCTTTTTTCTATATCTATCACATACTTATGTTCAATGCTTGAGGTTATTGCACAAATAAATATGGGCACCCATAATCTTCAATACCACACATTCCAATTTCTACTCAATAGCACATACTAACAAAAGTAAAAATTGAGTACAAGTGTATAATTATGAATTTCTAAATTTTTTAAAAATTGCTTTTCTTCTCAAGAAATTAAAAAATAAAATTAAATATAAATATGAATAGTAATTGTAAATACGATCACATAATAGTATTAATCTTAAATTTTGTTTGAATTAAATAAAGATCTCATTTGACAATGTTTTTGAGCAGGAGTATAGTATTTATGAATAAACATAAAGCAATTGTATCAGAACTTTGAAGAGAGAATTCAGAGTCCATGAAGAGTATGAGGCTGATATTGGCCACTGGTTAACTGAGGTGATGACCTCCCAGACTGAGTTGTTCAGACATGATGCATTATCTAGGCAAGAGAGTACAAAAAATACTAATAATGGACAAGTATAAATTGAAGTAAGGGGTTATTAATTTCTAAATTTCAAATAATCTTGTGAAAAAATTATATTTAGTTTAAATGGTTGACAATCTTATTTAGTTCAATTTTACTTATTTTAAATATTATTTAAATATCAAATATTAAATAGTATTTTAAATCTTTAAAATTATCATTAAATATCAGTATCATTTTACATATTTGTTGTAAATATATTTATTTAAATAAATATTGTTTTGAATACTAAATAAGCAAATATTTATTTTAAATATTTTACATGTTTTAAATTTTATATTAAATAGTATTAAACATTATCAGAGGAGAGAGGGACTGGTTTATTTTAAAATACAAAATCAGTGGCGCTGGGTAGCTCAGCAGGTTAAGCACTTTCCTTCGGCTCAGATCATGATTCCAGGGTCCTGGAATTGAGTCCTGCATTAGGCTCCTTGCTCAGCAGGAAGCCTGTTCTCCCTCTGCCTGCCGCTTCCCTTGCTTGTGCTCTCACCCTCACTCTCTCTCTCACTCTCTCTGATAAATCAATCAATCTTTAAAAAATAATCAATCTTTAAAAAATAAAATACAAAATCAATGTTGGAAAATTTGTAAGGATGTTGCAATATTAGCACAGAATAAAATGTAAATGTTTCATGCACATAGTAAGCTGTTAGTCAAAGCATTGCTAAGTAATAACATCCAAGTGTAACTAGATGTACAGGTCAGATTTCCGCAGGGTTCAGCCTGTCTAATAAAAATATTCTCAAGGGGAGAGGGTGGGCGGATGGGTTAGCCTGGTGATGGGTATTAAAGAGGGCACGTTCTGCATGGAGCACTGGGTGTTATACGCAAACAATGAATTGTGGAACACTACATCAAAAACTAATGATGTAATGTATGGTGATTAACATAACATAATACTAAAAAAAATAAAAAATAAAAAATAAAATAAAATACAAAATGAAAAAAAAATTCTCTGTTAAGACCTATATAAGAAAGAAGTCTTACCCCCAAATTGTATCCAATCATTTAACTTACAATACATAAGGTAATTAGTCCGAATCAAAATCAGAAATCACTGACTAGGGAGAAGGAATTCATCTTAGAAAAATTGTTCCAACTAAGGAATTATTTAGTCCATGGCTTAGGAGCCCACTCCTTCAGAGTGCCTGACTACAATAGTTTAAAAATTGTGAAACCAGATGTGGACACATTAAGATCATGTGAACTCTCACTTTCAGGAGTTTTTAGCCCTAAAACAGTGATTAATTAAAGTCATTGTTTTTGCTAATATTATTTATCCATAATCAATTAAGATTAAAGAAACTGCTTCCTACTTTAAACTAAAGATGTTTTCAAAATAGAGATGAAGGCTTTAGCAGAATTTATTTCTTGTGCTACCAGCTATAGTAGGAAAAAAAAAAAAGTGGAAATAACCTGAATAGCAAATAGGAGGAGTTATTAGGAATACAATGTTACATCCACTCATTGTAGTGCCATTGCACTCAGACACTCCAGACTTGAGCCTTTAGGGGGAAGTATCTTAAATATAATCTTCAGCATCACCATGTCTTATTCTAAACATACCTGGGGGTGGCAGGGTTATTTGGCATGAGATATCTACCACATGTGAACAGAGAGCATTGCAAATCTTTGTGCAAGTCAGGAGGAAAGGGGAGACAAGACAACCCACATAGGAACATCAAAGGGAACTTCTCATGCCTGGCAGAATCTTTGCTCTGACTAGCATTATATACAGTTTATGATTTCCAGGGGATGCCCTGGATAAACAGAAGCTATTGCACTCTCTGGGAATATGTTGTTTTAGCTCCTGCATTATGTAGCCAAATATCCATGTTCTGTATCTTTTGTCATTAAAGAATTGTCATGTCTGTGTATGGAGTCTGTCAACCACATTATAATCCTTTTCTGACACAGCAAAATGATGATGTCATTAAATTGTATTTATGAAGACAAAGTAACAAAATATTAAATACTTATTCCATAATGCTAAGCATAAGATGGTAGGATGTAAATTTGAATGTTTGCTGTTAAAAAAAGGAACGATTAATCTTCAAAAAAGAGAGATTGAAAAATACTTCCATATGCCAGCAGTATTTTTAAAAAGATATTTTTCTTCATCTTATCAACATCTATAATGGACACAGACAACTCTAAATGGAAATATAAAATTTATTTATTTTAGATTAACATAACTTCTCTCCCTCTTTTAAATAAAAGATTTCATAAAATTTAAAAGATGTATTCTGGTTATACTGAGGAAATAGTTAGTACCATATTAAATATTTATGGATTTGGGTTAGAGATTAGAGGTGAAAATAAGACCATAGCTACTCCCCCTGCTTTTTAATTATCTTCTGCCCTAGCTACAAGCTCAAGACCTTCATTTCTGAGTCAGAAATTCCAAGAGAAGAACTTACAAGAGACTTCTGAACCCTTACCATCCAATAAGAGATTGGATAATGGATCATTACTCATGGATTCTTGAGATTTAATAATGGATCATTACTCATGGATTCTGAATCATTAGGAATGTCAAGGATGAATTTTAGGTTCTGCATAGTCTAAGATACAGTAAATGCCTGGGAGTAAAAGAGACAGCTGGGACCTAGTAGAATAATATAAAGAGGGATTTTTCAAATGGGAAAATGATATCCTAATAATATATGCCAGATACAGGTAATAAGAGCTGTATATTTGTACTTTTGACCCCATCAAATTTGAAATATTTATTTATCATTGTAAATTTAAAACAATAAGGAATGTGAGTATATAGACAATGATATGAAGAAGTATTGGTATGAAGGAAATTTAAAGAAATCAGTAGGGGCGCCTGGGTGGCTCAGTCGTTAAGCGTCCACCTTCGGCTCAGGTCATGATCCCAGGATCCTGGGATTGAGTCCCGTGTCAGGCTCCCCGCTCAGCAGGAAGCCTATTTCTCCTTCTCCCACTCCCCCTGCTTCTGTTCCCTCTCTCGCTGTGTCTCTCTCTGTCAAATAAATAAAATCTTAAAAAAAAACAATAAAGAAAACAGTAAAGATAGACAAATAACCATGTAAAGATTACACAAAGACTATGCACAACTTACTGAGGAGGAATCTCATGTCTTTAAGAAAATAATGAGTCATTTACAATTATTTAGAGGTAAATGTAAAGTTAAAGGTAACTTAAAAGTTAAAAGTTAAATTTAAAAATTTGAAATTATAAGTAAAAATTGAAGATAAAGGTAAATTAAAAATTAAACTTCAAACATTTCTTTATAATTACCCACAATAACACTGCTAGGTATGTACCCAACTTTTCATAAGGATATCTGAGAATGATTTTGTATTTCTGAATTGTATTATGCTCCTTTGACGGGGTGCCTGGGTGGCTCAGTCAGTTAAGTGGCTGCCTTCAGCTCAGGTCATGATCTCAGGGTCCTGGGATTGAGCCCTCTATGGGGCGCTCTGCTCAGCGAGGAGTCTGCTTGTACCTCTCCCTCTGTCCCTACCCCCAATCATGCTCTCTGTCTCTCTCTCAAATAAATAAATAAATAAATAAATAAATAAATAAATAAATAAATATTTTCTAAAAATGCTAAATTATAAAACTAGAAAAAAACATCAGAGAAAACTTGGGTTTGGTGACAAGATTTTAGAGACAACATCAAAAGCATGATTCATGGAAGAAAAAAAAAGATATGTTGGATTATACTAAAATTAAAAACTCATGATGTGCAAAAGTCATTACGAAGAAGATGAAAAGACAAGTCATAGATTGGAAAAAAATGCAAACATATCCAATAAAGAATGAATATCCAAAATATATAAAGAATTCATAAAACTCAATTTTTACAATATTCAACCCAATAATTAATGAGCAAAATACCTAAACAGACATCTCAGTGATATCTGATGTATAAACATGTGAAAGACGTTCACTTCCATTTGTCTTTTAGAAGTTACAAATTAAAACGATGTACCCTTACACATTAGTTAAATTGGTTAAAATCCAAAACCTGATGATACCACTTGGTGACAAGAATGTAATACAACAGAAGTTCTCATTAATTGCTGGTGGAAGTATAAATTGATAGAGAGACATTGGAAGATAGTATCTTACAAAATTAATCAAAATCTTACTGTATAATTCAGCAATTGTATAATTACATAACTACCCAACTGTTGAAAACTTATGCTCACACAAAAACCATTAAAAAATGTTTATAGTGGTAGCTTTTTAAACACCAATAACTGGATGTTCTTTGGTAGGTGAATGGATAAACAAACTGGTATATCCATTTAATGAAATACTTTTTTGCAATAAAATGAAATGGGCTCTCAAGCCACTCAAAGACATAGATATATCTTAAATACATACTGATAAGTACAAGAAACCAATGTAAAAGTCTATACACTGTATGACTCAATTTAGATGATCTGGAAAAGGCAAAACTATAGAGATGGTAAACGCATCAGTGGTTGCCAGAGGTTTGTGGAGAAGTTATTGTATAAGGGAAATTTTAGAGGTGGAGAAACTATTCTGTGTGATACTGTAATGGTGCACATCTGGCACTATGAATTTGTCAAAACTGCAGTGAATTTGACTGCACAGAGTGGACTTCAACATTTACCAATTTTTAAAAAATCATTTGATTGGTCAAGGTATCCCAGGATGGAATGCAAATATGCCAAAAACATCCAACTGTATTACAAACATGAAACAACTTCAGTGAGGGCAGTGAACAGAAAAGGTGCTGTTCTAAGTAACTTCAGAAATTAGTGGGTCTGTAAGAATAAAAGTAAAAATAAATGTTCATAGGTAAAATATTCTACTTGATATAGTTGTTTCCCAAGGGTACAAGTTAGCAATTCTGAAACTATTATATATGTATACTGCAATTGAACAATTAAGTAAATGAATGGTTAAGTGTAGGAGCTAGATTTCTCATTGTTGGAATGGAGTTATAGGTAAGCATGGGAAGGAGACCAGAATGACCCATAGGTAATGAATTTGAGCTGGAAGTATCAGCATGAACAAAATGTAACATTATTTATATAGATATGTGTGGTCACATATATATTTATAGATACATGTAATGCATAATTAAGCATACATATATGCATACATGCATTTCCTTGCTATATCAATTCAGAGTACCTAGAAGCAAACACCCAAGTAGCAATGAGCTTACCTAATGCCCAGATATTAGTTTCTAATACCATTTACCAGTGAAAGGAACTAGGGTTCCTTGGCTGATTTCAGGACTGGGCAGTGAATATACAAGATAAGCTTAGAGTATATTATAAGGAAATGTAAGGAAGACCTTTAAAAAAAAAGGAAAAAGACACACATACACACACAACACATACACAGATACACACTCAACATATACACACACATACAATGATGAAGTATGTTAAAGAGTCACAGGAGCGAATGAAAAAGCTCCCAACAGGTAAGTCTGGAACAATATGGGCAAAACAATAAAATAAGAATATTGGATTATAGCCCAAAGCATTTGAAGTATCTAAGAGTCCATATTGGCAGAATGAGAGGATTACATACATATATACATAAATAAGTGAACGAGTAAATAAATAAATAAATAAATAAATAAATAAAAATAGAAGTCCTCATGCAGATTTCCAAATAATTTATAATATATACTTAGTCCACAAGGAAGTGGAACACAACTCCCCTTCCTGAGGTCTGGGCTACCCCCCACGCCTCCCTGCACCAACTCTGTCCTGGACAAACCTGACAAATACTTCAGCCAGGTGATCAAGATTAACATCATCAGTGAAGTCGTGCTGATAGTATATGCACTTGATACTATGTGATGAGAGTGGCAGCTTACCTCTGTAATAATCTTCCTCCAAAAATCTCATAATCCCATTCTAATCATGAGAAAACATTAGCCAAGTCCCAATTGAGGGACATTCAGCAAAATATTGACCAATACTCTACAAACTGTCAAGGTCATCAAAAACAAGAGCAATCATGTATATATATGGTGTATGTATGTATGTCATTTAATTTTACATAAATACTTATAAATACACTAACATACACATATATTTTATGCATATACAAAGAAATATATATTTCTATATTGAAATTTATATATATGTATGTATGTACGAGTGTATCTCAAGTATAGTGATAATTTGGGGCACCTCGGTGGCTCACTTGGTGGCTCAGTTGGTTAAGTGTTTGCCTTCTGTTCAGGTCATGATCCCAGAGTCCTGGGATTGAGCCCAACATCAGGGTCCCTGCTCACTGGGGAGTCTGTTTCTCCTTCTGCTCCTCACCCAGCTCATGCTCTCTCTAGCTCTTTCTCTCTCAAATAAATAAATAAAATCTATAAAAAAATGAAGTATAGTGATAATTCATGATATTTAAGCTTTGCTAAAAAGGTAATTGAATAAATTTAAGTAAGGCTTAAAAAGGAGAAGAACAAATTTCAGAGGAAGGATGATTTTGTCTTAAAAAATAATTGGTAAATAACTAATTTTTAAATAATTGGAAACTCTGAAATTCTATTGTCTCCTTTGTGACAAAGTAGCTATAATTCTTTTAATGATAACTTTTTTTAAAAAAGATTTTATTTGTTTATTTGACAGAGAGAGAGGGAACACAAGCAATGGGAGTGCGAAAGGGAGAAGCAGGTTTCCTGCTGAGCAGGGAGCCCAACACGGGGCTTGATCCCAGGACCCTGGGATCATGACCTAAGCCAAAGACAAACTCTTAATGATTGAGCCACCCAATGATAACATGTTTTTTTTTTTTTTTACTTTTTTTTTTTATTCTTATGTTAATCCCCATACATTACATCATTAGTTTTAGATGAAGTGTTTCATGATTCATTGTTTGTGCACAACACCCAGTGCTCCATGCAGAATGTGCCCTCCTCAATACCCACCACCAGGCTAACCCATCCTTCCACCCCCCTCCCGTCTAGACCCCTCAATTTGTTTTTCAGAGTCCATCATCTCTCATGGTTCGTCTACCCCTCCGATTTCCCCGGCTTCATTCTTCCCCTCCCGCTACCTTCTTCTTCTTCTTTTTTTTTTTTTTTCTTAACATATATTGCATTATTTGTTTCAGAGGTACAGATCTGAGATTCAACAGTCTTGCACAATTCACAGCGCTTACCGGAGCACATACCCTCCCCAGTGTCTATCACCCAGTCACCCCATCCCTCCCACCCCACCCCCCACTCCAACAACACTCAGTTTGTTTCCGGCGATTAAGAATTCCTCATATCAGTGAGATCATATGATACATGTCTTTCTCTGTTTGACTTATTTCACTCAACATAATATCCTCCAGTTCCATCCACGTGGTTGCAAATGGCAAGATCTCATTCCTTTTGATGGCTACATAATATTCCATTGTATATATATACCACCTCTTCTTTATCCAGTCATCTGTCGATGGACATCTTGGCTCTTTCCACAGTTTGGCTATTGTGGACATTGCTGCTATAAACATCGGGGTGCACGTACCCCTTCGGATCCCTACTTTTGTATCTTTGGGGTAAATACCCAGTAGTGCAATTGCTGGATCATATGGTAGCTCTATTTTCAACTTTTTGAGGAACCTCCATACAGTTTTCCAGAGTGGCTGCACCAGCTTGCATTCCCACCAACAGTGGAGGAGGGTTCCCCTTTCTCCGCATCCCCGCCAACATCTGTCGTTTCCTGACTTGTTAATTTTAGCCATTCTGACTGGTGTGAGGTGGTATCTCATTGAGGTTTTGATTTGGATTTCCCTGATGCTGAGTAATATTGAGCACTTTTTCATCTGTCTGTTGGCCATTTGGATGTCTTCTTTGGAAAAATGTCTGTTCATGTCTTCTGCCCATTTCTTGATTGGATTCTTTGTTCTTTGGGTGTTGAGTTTGATGAGTTCTTTACAGATTTTGGATACTAGCCCTTTATCTGATATGTCATTTGCAAATATCTTCTCCCATTCTGTCGGTTGTCTTTTGGTTTTGTTGACTGTTTCCTTTGCTTTGCAAAAGCTTTTTATCTTGATGAAGTCCCAATAGTTCATTTTTGCCCTTGCTTCCCTTGCCTTTGGCGATGTTTCTAGGAAGAAGTTGCTTTGGCTGAGGTCAAAGAAGTTGCTGCCTGCGTTCCCCTTTAGGATTTTGATGGACTCCTGTCTCACATTGAGGTCTTTCAACCATTTGGAGTCTATTTTTGTGTGTGGTGTAAGGAAATGGTCCAGTTTCATTCTTCTGCATGTGGCTATCCAATTTACCCAACACCATTGGTTGAAGAGACTGTCTTTGTTCCATTGTGCATTCTTTCCTGCTTTGTCGAAGATGAGTTGACCATAGAGTTGAGGGTCCATTTCTGGGCTCTCTATTCTGTTCCATTGATCTATGTGTCTGTTTTTGTGCCAGTACCATACTGTCATGATGATGACAGCTTTGTAATAGAGCTGGAAGTCTGGAACTGTGATGTCGCCGGCTTTGCTTTTCTTTTTCAATATTCCTCTGGCTATGCGGGGTCTTTTCTGGTTCCATACAAATTTTAGGATGATTTGTTCCATTTCTTTGAAAAAAGTGGATGGTATTTTGATGGGGATTGCATTGAATGTGTAGATTGCTCAGGTAGCATTGACATCTTCACAATATTTGTCCTTCCCATCCATGAGCATGGAACATTTTTCATTTCTTTGTGTCGTCCTCCATTTCTTTCATGAATATTTTATAGTTTTCTGAATACAGATCCTTTGTCTCTTTGGTTAGATTTATTCCTAGGTATCTGATGGTTTTGGGTGCAATTGTAAATGGGATCGACTCCTTAATTTCTCTTTCTTCTGTCTTGTTGTTGGTGTATAGGAATGCCACTGACTTCTGTGCATTGGTTTTATATCCTGCCACTTGACTGAATTCCTGTATGAGTTCTAGAAGTTTTGGGGTGGAGTCTTTGGGGTTTTCCACATAAAGTATCGTATCATCTGCAAAGAGTGAGAGTTTGACTTCTTCTTTGCCAATTTGGAAGCCTTTGATTTCTTTTTGTTGTCTGATTGCTGTGGCTAGGACTTCCAATACTATGTTGAATAGCAGTGGTGATAGTGGACATACCTGCCGCGTTCCTGACCTTAGGGGGAAAGCTCTCAGTTTTTCCCCATGGAGAATAATATTCGCTGTAGGTTTTTCATAGATGGCTTTTATGATATTGAGGTATGTACCCTCTATGCCTATACTCTGAACAGTTTTGATCAAGAAAGGATGCTGTACTTTGTCAAAAGCTTTTTCTGCATCTATTGAGAGGATCATATGATTCTTGTTCTTTCTTTTGTTAATGTCTTGTATCACATTGATTGATTTGCGGATGTTGAACCAACCTTGCAGCCCAGGGATAAATCCCACTTGGTCATGGTGAATAATCCTTTTAATGTACTGTTGGATCCTATTGGCTAGTATTTTGATGAGAATTTTTGCATCCATGTTCATCAGGGATATTGGTCTGTAATTCTCCTTTTGGATGGGGTCTTTGTCTGGTTTGGGGATCAAGGTAATGCTGGCCTCATAAAATGAGTTTGGAAGTTTTCCTTCTGTTTCTATTTTTTGGAACAGTTTCAGAAGAATAGGTATTAATTCTTCTTGAAATGTTTGGTAGAATTCCCCTGTGAAGCCATCTGGCCCTGGGCTTTTGTTTGTTGGGAGATTTTTGATGACTGCTTCAATTTCCTTAGTGGTTATAGGGCTGTTCAGGTTTTCTATTTCATCCTGGTTCAGTTTTGGTAGTTGATACATCTCTAGGAATGCATCCATCTCTTCCAGGTTATCTAATTTGCTGGCATAGAGTTGCTCATAATATGTTCTTATAATTGTTTGTATTTCTTTGGTGTTGGTTGTAATCTCTCCTCTTTCATTCATGATTTTGTTGATTTGGGTAATTTCTCTTCTCTTTTTGATAAGTCTGGCCAGGGGTTTATCAATCTTGTTAATTCTTTCAAAGAACCAGCTCCCAGTTTCTTGATCTGTTCTACTGTTCTTTTAGTTTCTATTTCATTGATTTCTGCTCTGGTCTTTATGATTTCTCTTCTCCTGCTGGGTTTAGGCTTTATTTGCTGTTCTTTCTCCAGCTCCTTTAGGTGTAGGGGTAGGTTGTGTACTTGAGACCTTTCTTGTTTCTTGAGTAAGGCTTGTATTGCTATATATTTTCCTCTTAGGACTGCCTTTGCTGCATCCCAAAGATTTTGAACAGTTGTGTTTTCATTTTCATTGGTTTCCATGTATTTTTTTAATTCTTCATTAATTTCCTGGTTGAACCATTCATTCTTCAGTAGGATGCTCTTTAGCCTCCATGTATTTGAGTTTTTCCGACTTTCCTCTTGTGATTGAGTTATAGTTTCAAAGCATTGTGGTCTGAAAATAGGCAGGGAATGATCCCAATCTTTTGGTACCGGTTGAGACCTGATTTATGACCTAGGATGTGATCTATTCTGGAGAATGTTCCATGGGCACTAGAGAGGAAGGTGTATTCCGTTGCTTTGGGATGGAATGTTCTGAATATGTCTGTGAAGTCCATTGGGTCCAGTGTGTCATTTAAAGTCTTTATTTCCTTGTTGATCTTTTGCTTAGATGATCTGTCCATTTCAGTGAGGGGGGTGTTAAAGTCCCCCACTATTATTGTATTATTGTCGATGTGTTTCTTTGCTTTTGTTATTAATTGCCTTATATAACTGGCTGCTCCCTTGTTAGGGGCATAGTTATTTACAATTGTTAAATCTTCTTGTTGGATAGATCCTTTAAGTATGATATAGTGTCCTTCCTCATCTCTTATTATAGTCTTTGGTTTAAAATCTAATTTGTCTGATATAAGGATTGCCACCCCAGCTTTCTTTTGGTGTCCATTAGCATGGTAAATGGTTTTCCACCTCCTCCCTTTCAATCTGGGGGTGTCTTTGGTTCTAAAATGAGTCTCTTGCAGACAGCATATAGATGGGTCTTGTTTTTTAATCCAGTCTGTTAGCCTGTGTCTTTTGATTGGGGCATTGAGCCCATTTACATTCAGGGTAACTATTGAAAGATAGGAATTTAGTGCCATTGTATTGCCTGTATGGTGACTGTTACCGTATATTGTCTGTGTTCCTTTCTGGTCTATGTTTCTTTTAGGCTCTCTCTTTGCTTAGAGGACCCCTTTCAAGATTTCCTGTAGGGCTGGTTTTGTGTTTGCAAATTCCTTTAGTTTTTGTTTGTCCTGGAAGCTTTTTATCTCTCCTTTAATTTTCAATGACAGCCTAGCTGGACAGAGTGTTCTTGGCTGCATAATTTTCTCTTTTAGTGCTCTGAATATATCCTGCCAGTCCTTTCTGGCCTGCCAGGTCTCTGTGGATAGGTCTGTTGCCAATCTAATGTTTCTACCCTTGTAGGTTACATATCTCTTCTCCCGAGCTGCTTTCAGGATTTTCTCTTTGTCTATGAGACTCGTAAGTTTTACTATTAGATGTCGGGGAGTTGACCTATTTTTATTGATTTTGAGAGGGGTTCTCTGTGCTTCCTGGATTTTCATGCCTGTTTCTTTCCCCAAATTAGGGAAGTTCTCTGCTATAATTTGCTCCATTATACCTTCTGGTCCTCTCTCTCTTTCTTCTTCTTCTGGGATCCCAATTATTCTAATATTGTTTCATCTTATGGTATCGCTTATCTCTCGAATTCTGCCCTCGTGATCCAGTAGTTGTTTATCTCTCTTTTTCTCAGCTTCTTTATTTTCCATCATTTCATCTTCTATATTACTGATTCTCTCTTCTGCCTCATTTATTCTAGCAGTTAGCGCCCCCATTTTT